>NW_006792881.1:1852794-1897331 GCF_000442215.2 Lipotes vexillifer | reverse complement strand
TTTTGCTGTACGTGGGCCTCTCCCTGTTGTGGCCTCTCCCGTTGCGGAGCACAGGCTCCGGACGCGCAGGCTCAGCAGCCATGGCTCACGGGCCCAGCCGCTCCGCGGCATGTGGGATCTTCCTGGTCCGGGGCACGAACCCGTGTCCGCTGCATCGGCAGGCGGACTCTCAACCACTGCGCCATTCTTTTTTATGGCTGATAATATTCCAATGCATGTATGTACCACATCTTTTTTATCCATTCCTCTGTCAACGGACATTTAGGTTGCTTCCATGTCTTGGCTATTTTAAACATTGCTTCAGTGAACATTGGGGTACATGTATCTTTTAGAATTATAGTTTTCTCCAGATATATAGGTGTCAGTATTCTTTAAACCTCCCTAGGTTATTAAAGTACACTGGTTGAGAACCAGTGTTCTGATGCAATAATTTTTTTTTTTTCTTTTTTTTTTCTTGCGTTATGCGGGCCTCTCACTGTTGTGGCCTCTCCCATTTGCGGAGCACAGGCTCCGGACGCGCAGGCTCAGTGGCCATGGCTCACGGGCCCAGCCGCTCCGCGGCATGTGGGATCTTCCCGAAACGGGGCACGAACCCGTGTCTCCTGCATCGGCAGGCGGACTCTCAAGCACTGCGCCACCAGGGAAGCCCCTAATGCAATAATTTTTCACCCAGTTTTCTGTAATCTCAGTTTTCTCCACTCCCTCCTGCCACCACCCCATTTTTACTACTTTGCTGCCAGGTAGTTCTGTAGCCATCTCAGTTGTGTTTATGTCTATATAACCAGAGGGACCATAGAACCAAAAGTTTTAAGAGAAATTTCTGATTAGCTGATTTGATTGGGTTTATTGGTTGGTTGATCTAATTAACCAAACTGATTATTGTCTTTAGGTTACATTAGCTCCATCAACTTGAGAGGCACTAATATATCTTTTTCTTTCTTTAAAAGGTTTGATACAAAGTGTTTATTTCCTACTTAGTTATATTAAATATGTCAAAATGTCAACTTCTGTTATTATATAACACCCGAAGAGAGGCAGCACACTATAGTCTCAAGGTTCAGAAAATTAGGTTCTGTTACTAATTCTGGCATTAATTAGCTTTGAAACCTTAAATTATTTCACTGATCTTTGCCTGTTTCCTAAAATGAGGTAGTGAGACTAAGTGATTACATGTTTTAACTTAAAGAGAGACTCTTTCATTAATTTCCACTCTTCACAAATTTTCATTCTTAGTCACTTTACAGCCAATCATCCTAAAACTCATTTTAAAACCACCTAGAAATCAAAGTTCATAAATCTCTTCTCTTCCCCTGGATATGTAATTCATGTTGCACTAAATCTTGTTTCAGCTCTTTGATAATACAATCTGTTTTAAAAGTCTTATTTAGTTAGAACATCAAGATGTTCCACCTGTAATACTTCATCGATCACATATGTAGAGTTAAAGATAGCTCATATCAGTAATGGCAAACCCCAGCCTTTTAAAAAAACTCAGTACCTCCCTATTGCATACCCAAATAGCAGAACGTGAACATTTCCAATTCAAGAGTGCACTTTTAAATAGTAATTTGGGTCAGAAAGTTATTTAATTGGCAGCTCAACATTTTCCCCTTTATACTCTTTACTCTTTTTGTGGCTTGTTCAAAGTCTTTATTTATTTTTTAATATTTATTTGGTTGGTTGCATCTGGTCTTAGTTGCGGCACGTGGGATCTTTTGTTGCGGCATGCAGGATCTTTCGTTGTGGCATGCAGGCTCTTCGTTGTGGCGGGTGGGCTTCTCTCTAGTTCTGGTGCACGGGCTCCAGAGCACGCGGGCTCAGTAGTTGTGGTGCGTGGGCTCCAGAGCACGTGGGTTTAGTTGCCCCACAGCATGTGAGATCTTAGTTCCCCGACCAGGGACTGAACCCGCATCCCCTGCATTGGAAGGCGGATTCTTAACCATTGGACCACGAGGGAAGTCCCCTAGTCTTTAGTTTGATGTGCTTTTTTAGTTTCAATGCTTGGTGCTTTCTTGGTAATTTGTAGAACGTATATTTTGAAGAACTTTAAAATTCTGCTCTAAACTTATAAATCTGTTTCAGGGGAGCATTGAATGGGGGTTGAACATCTCAGCAATGCCCTTTTGGTGTGTGGGCAACCACAGGAACTTCTGAAAGTTTTCAAACACACACTTCCTCCCAAGGTATTTGAGATGCTATTGCGCAAAATTCCCCTCATTTGCCAGGTAAGCACATACTTAATTATCTTTGTGAAATGAACACTGTAAATAACCATGTTGGGCTTAATTACATAGAAACAGTGAAGTTTTGATATGTGTGTGAATGGCCCAAAGTTTTAAATGAGTAAGATCACTGAATTTTTGTTTGCTTTTCTTGTCTTCAGATGAAACAAGCTTATTCTTTCATGTTCCTTTGACTATAATGAATTGTATATTTTGTTGAGCATTATACATGTTTCAACATTTCAACTTTAAAGTTAACATTGTTAACACTGTTTATCTTTGTACTTTTAAAGACATCACAATTATTGACTGACTGCAATGTCAACAGAGGTCTATAAGTTAAATGGTATTGTTAGTTAAATGACCTAATGGCTTAAAAATTAGATATAATACAGAAAACTGTAAATTATCAAAGCAGAATAATACTTCTACTTTCCAATAATATGACAAAACATAGAAATCACTTTGGTAAATTTAAACATATAGGCTAGTTAGTGTTCTCTTGAGTACAAGTTTATATTGGTAAATGTAAGCAGACTGATACCTATTAATAAATTGGCTCATGAATGGATATCATTTGATACCAAACTGCTGGGTGTACTTTTGCATCAACTAGAATTTCCTGCAGTGCTTGGATTTGTTTTAGGATTCATTTAGCTCTAAGACACTACTTTAACTTTGGTTTACTTTTTATTACATTGATCACATGCAGTAGCTGAGAGTACACTGTATATTGTTGATCTGACTTGGAATCATTCATGTTGGCTTCTCAGCTTTTGAATAAAACACAAAGCAACATAGTCTCCACTAAAGCACAATAATCAATTCTTAAACATTTCACAAGCTAGTCTTAGATGGGATGTTTCCTGAAGGTACATGAAAATGTCGCTAGGATAAGAATGTGTAGTGCCCACCCTGACACAAGAAGGGAGGCAAGAAAAGGATCGTGCATTAAATTGATTAGCAAGTAACTATTTTATGTATTTACCAGCAATTTGAGGCAGACATGAATGAACAGGAATACTTGGAGGATGATCCTGATTGAAAAACATTTCAATGTATCCACAATCCAGTCAGAATGCTATGGTGCTATATAGTGTAAACTGTTCAGTGATATTTCCATTTATTTTCCTTCTAGTAATAAAATTATTTTTCTATCTCATACATGATTGAACACGTATTTTGCTTTAAAATTAACAGTCATAATTGAAGAAACCATGGTTTATTTCTCTAATCAAGTGACCAAGCTGCTGAATCTTAAGGCCTCAACAAGTGTTGCATCTTATTATTTTCATTGAACAATAAGACCTATTTTGATTATTCTGGTAAACAGCAATTTTGTTTCCCTAGTGGTTTCCGTTTGCCAAACAGTCATGACAGATGGTTTAACGTGGTGGCTACTGCTTTCATGGGATTCTGTCAGGTGAATCCTCATTTCCAGTGCAACAGGTGTTGGCGATCTTTCATCAAAAGTCCATGCATTAGGACTTCTCTATCGTGGTTGGCCAAGGAGTCCTGCTTTGGCAGCCAGGGCTTCATTCTGCTGAATATGATATTCCTGAAATCTCATAGATATTCGTTGAGTCATTTTTAAATATTTCTGTAAACAATGCTCTGAACAGGTGGTCTAGAAATAAAAAGATCCAAGAGTCAACACAAAAATATTAATTAAAAGAAATTGAAAGGAATCTATTCTAAAAAAATAACCAGTGGGTACTTTTCTTTTCTTTGAATATATCTGAGAATTAAATGGTATTAATGAGTAGCAAGTGATCATAGCTTTCAATTGTTAATACTTTCATCCATTTACAAAAATTAATATATACTGAATGCTTACCAGTTGGGAGGCACTAAAAACAATGGTAAGTCCCTGCCTTCTGGACTAGCTTTTCTGCAGGTGTGTTTCAATATTAACTGAAATCCCACATTCCCATCTCTTATTCTGATTGTTAAAATGTAGGCCCAGTATCAGGTTTGTTCTTTTTAATGAGAAACTCCATTCACAACATTCTTAATTTTCAACTTTTTACTTTTTAATAAGACTATTGTACTTAGCATCTCTCAAACTTCGTCATTTATTTAACAAACACTTATTGATTGCTGGTTATATGTTAAGTTCTTGGCATGAATATTTATCAACATATTCCACTGGAGGAATTTTATGTCTCTTTTAGCCAATATATAAATGTTTTGAAGAGGATATTAAAAGTTAAGACTTCTAATAGGGTTAGGCAATATGAGCCACCAAATTCAAGCTCTACTTTTTCCAAAATTAACCTGAGTTCTCAAGGTCAGATAGGAAAGCCATGTCAAGTTTCTCTAGCCTGGCCATCTTGACTGAAAGCTAATTATTAAGAATCTTTGCTTTGGAACAATGTATTCAGCAAGTCCCAGGCATCTTCTCTAAAAAAGTCTGCTGTAGTTTAGTGTGGCTGTGATATTAAATTTGGCATCGTTAAACTCAGTGCCACGAGTCTGGCTGCTTCAAGTTCCTCTGAGCAGTGGAACATATAAAAGGTAGCCTAAATTCCTGTAATAACTAGGAACAAGCAAAATGCTTAGGGGGATCCCATTTATATTGTTTATGATGAGCTTAGAGAATTTTTAGTGGGCAACACTTTTCATACCTCTTCAGGTTTTACTTCTCTTGTTGTGAAGTCTTTAACACAGTCCAAAAAGCAGGTTTCTGTAAGTTTATTGTAGGTTCCAAGAAATTCCTTAAACTACAAACAAATCAGAAGGTTCTTTAATATTTGGTTTTTAAAACAAAGATGTTTTAAATACTGATGTATTTAGGCAAAATACCCTGTAATACTTGAAATCAAAGGTTCTTTTGCTACCTTAAATGGGTATAATATGATCTACAAAATATAGTCAGATTTTCTAGTTGAATATTTATTATTTCCTGGATTATCTTTCAAATTATCTGAAAAATGAATATGCTTCATATAATTTAACATCCATCTGTGGAAATGAAATATAAATAGTTATTTTGTGAGATCACTGACTGACATGGTTATATCCAGTAGTGCCTTAATTTTTTGCAAAATCCTTTTTCCTTAATTATAATACCTTACCTGTTTTATCTGATCAGATTCTGGTATTTGTGCAGCCATATTCTTTTGGTATGTTTATTAGTCACCTGATTTAAAAGTAAAAAGTTTGTCAGTTTGTATACAAATTTCTTTAGGCTAGTTGAAGGTAATCAAAACAAGCACAGATTTTGAAATAGCGCTGAAACGAGTCTACCTGAAATTACTGTTCATATTTTATAAATTTCTGATTATGTAATTATATGCCCCCCCACAACCTCCCAGGTCATTAATAAGAACCTTACAGTTTAGAACTCAATTTTCTTAATGCTAGCTATGAGAACCAAAGGCCCTATCTAAATCTCCAGTTTTAAGACAGTTTGCTCTGTTACCTTGCAAAACTACGTATTAAAGTCCCATGCGTAGTAGGGTTTTATGGGAAAGAGCTCTCTGGTGTCTTCCTATAAGTACTTAAGTTAACTATCCCCCTGGTTCCTAATACAACTTAGATCTGTGCTACTAAAGATCCTTTTACTATCTCTATGTAAATGCAAAGGTTCTATTAATTAACAAACACCATCCACTTATTAATCAACAACACTCATGAAAGAGAGTTCTAAAAGAAAGTTACAGGAGTTGTACATTCTACAGTTCAAAAAGGGTAATCACAGAGACTTACCAGAAACTTCTGAACATGTGACACTTTTGATCTAACTTGGGGGCAACAGAGAAGTGAAGATAAGGAAGTCAAAAAGTGTTTCTGAATTACTGGGATTTTCACATATCCTAAATGGAGGATCAGTTAATTATGATGTAAGAATGTATCACGTTATTTACTTATTCTATCCTGGCTAGTTCTAAAACAGATGAAATCTCATAAACTGGATATGTATGTCATTCTTACTAGCTCATCAATTATTATTTAAAATGGCTGTGAAAAGCACGAAATTTTCATGAAGCTCACATGGAGATTAAGTAGGAAATTGAAGCTTAGGGCAGAGTGTATGCTACTATCGTGAAAGAAAATTCTCATTTTGATTAACAAATACAATCAATGGTAATTCCACTCCAGCATTCCCAACCATGTATAAAACTTTACCCCTTTTGCATTTATTCTTCCCTCCTCTTTTGTCCTTACCCTGTATGTTCACAAGTATTACTGCCATTTAAAAAAAGTTATTTTTTCCACATGCAAGGGAAAGCACCAGTTCTTTTCTATTTGCTATCCTAGTCCCATTCGAAAATTCTGACTGTCTATACTTCAGGGAATCTCTGGTTTAGTAGTAACAGTTGTAAACTATCTTTTCTATTAAAATTCTTTGATATCTGCTACAAACAATGCAGTAGAGGTTTCAGATTAGCCCAACATGCAGGCAACTAGTGTTCCATAAACACCTAAAAAGTTACCAAGAATGCTCTTTATTCCTATTTTACTTCACAGCTTTATAAATAATATATACATTTTAACCACATAAACTACCTGAAAAATACCAGGAATTAACTGAAGGTCACAATTTTTCAGGTATTGCTGTGACTATCATCATTGATATGTCCCAGGTAAGATACTTCCATTATATTTACTCTTTGCTCACTTAAGTCATGAAACACTGATTCCACACCCTCCAACTACGGAACTGCATAGAAATACAAACCTAATTATTCCATTATTTTCTAATATCAACTTCCAACTTATTTACAGTTTGAGATGTCAGCAGTTACTATTTTGCTAGATAGATATGGGTAGATATTCATTCAGTAAACATTTATTTAATGTACCAAGTACTGTGCTAGTTATGGAACCAGCCATGCTTCTGAGGTAAGATGCATCTTTATAGCTGCTATAAAATTTTATCACTAACCAGCCAAGAAACAAAGAATCCTGTAAGTATATCATACTGTGAGGTTTAGGATTTGTGATTCTGGGAAGGTGGGGTAGATGTGCTTTTCCCTATTCTTCTCACTAAGTACAACTAAAACCCCTGGACATTATACATAAAACAAACATAAGACTAAACAGTAGAGAGGAGAAAGTATATTAGCTAGGGCCCTTGGGACCCGAGAAACATCACAGTAGTGAATTCTCTCCCTTGTCTGGGGTCTCATATATCACAAACTTGGAGCTGAAAAAGCTGGCAATCTGCAAATGCCAGTTGGAGTAGTCAAAAAGCCCCTCCGTACCCCCAGCCAAAAGTCTGCCTTCTCTAGCCAAAAGGCTAGGAAAGGGGAAGCCTATAAAACAGAAATCTTTTAAACAAAAACTGCTGTACTCCAGGCCAACACAGAAAAAACTTTGGTTCTCATCCCCACCCACATCAGCATAAGCCAGATAGACTTCCACCCTCACTAGGTTGTAACGAGACACTCCAACTCCCACACCAGAGTAGTGTCAGAGAAGGGTGATTAGGGAGCAGGGACTTTAATTCTTGCTGGGCATTAATAAGGACCCCTCCCCCAAGTGTCAGTGGAAACTGCATGGGGAGCCTAGACTTCCACCTCTGTTGTCAGTGATGAAGTACCTTTCTCCCTTCCCTCTCGGGTGGTATCAAAGGAGGCCTAGTTGAGATTCAGGACCTACATACTGCCCCATGGTAATCAGGCCACATGCCCTCCTGTGGTGTCAGTGGAGGCCACGTGGGGAGTAGTAATGATGCAATGAAGGCCTAGTAGAGAGCCGTAACTCCTATGCTCACCCAGCAGAAATGACGAACATCACCCCCACCCCCTGGCACACACACACACACACCCCACCCACCCTCTCTAGTGACAGAGTGAGGAACTTGGACTCCTACCCTCACCTGGCAGTAATAAGGTGCCCCCCCCATGAAGCAGTGTCCACAGCAGTCAGCTAGAGGAGAAGGTTTAAACAAGATCTAGAGTCTCATAACACAAGATAACACAAGATGCAAAATGTCTAGGTTACAAAAAAACAGAAACAAACAAAACTCATTCCAAGAACTAAGATCTTAAGAAAAAAAAGATGTCAAACACTGAGATGAGAGATGTTAGAATTATCTGACAAAGATCTTAAAATAGCTATTATAAAAAATGCTTCAATGAATAATTAAGAATGTCTGAAACAAATTAAAAAAATATAAAACTCAGCAAAGATATATAAGATATCAAGAACCAAATGGAAATTTTAAGAAGTGAAAAATAGAAAAATAGAAAAAACAAAAGAAGCTCAACAGACAGAATCAAAACCAGATCGGAGGGGATAGAAAAAGGAATCTGTGAAGGAAGGAGGAAGATAGAAAACAGAATTATCCAATATGAATAACAGAAAAATAGAATAAAAAAAAATGACAGGGTAACAGGAATCTGTGTGACTGTGACAAAATAACTGACATTTGTTTTATTAGAGTCCTGGAAGAAGAGAAAGAGGGCAGGGCTGTTAAAGTACTAAAATAATGGCTGAAAACTTCCCAAATGTGGCAAAAGAAGAGAAGCTTACACATTCAGGAACTGAATTGCATTCCAAAAAGCGTAAACACAAAGAAATCCACATCAAGATACATCATAGTCAAACATTTAAAAACTAAAGACAAAAACTTTAGTCTTGCAAGATGTTGCTTGCAAGAGAAAAGCGACATCTTCTATAGGGGAAAAACAATTAGGATAATAGCAGATTTCTCATCAGTCAACCCAGAAACCTGTATCTAGCAAAAATATCCTTCAGCAATGAAGGTGAAATTAAGACATTCTCAAATGAAGGAAAACTAACAATTTGGTGCCAGCAGACCTGCCTGAAAAGGATTAAAGTTCTGAGCAGAAAAAAACTGATAAAAGGAGACTTGGAACATCAAGGAGGAACAACATAGTAATAAAAATAGGAATAGGTACAGTACCCTTTCCTTTTCTTCTTGAGTTTCCTAAATTATATTTGACAGTTGAAGCAAAAATTATAAAACTGTCTAACATGGTTCTAAATGTATATTTTAAATAGGGAGGGTAAAGGGAGGTAAGGCTTTCTCACTTCACTGAAACTGGTAATATGCTGACACCATTAGACTGTGATAAGCTTTGTATATGTCATGTAATACCTAGAGCAACCACTAAAAAAGAACATAAGGAGATACACTCAAAAACATTGTAGATTAATCAAAATAAATGACAAAAAATATTCAAATAATCCACAGGAAGGCAAGAGAAACAAAACCAGAACAAACAGAAAATAAAAAATAAAATAGCACATTTAAGCCTTAATAAACAATTACATTAAATATAAGTAGTCTAAAGAATCAAAAGACAGATTGGGGGCTTCCCTGGTGGCGCAGTGGTTGAGAGTCCGCCTGCCGATGCAGGGGACGTGGGTTCGTGGCCCGGTGCGGGAAGATCCCACATGCCGCGGAGCGGCTGGACCCATGAGCCATGGCCGCTGAGCCTGCGCGTCCGGAGCCTGTGCTCCACAACGGGAGAGGCCACGACAGTGAGAGGCCCGCGTACCGGGAAAAAAAAAAGACAGATTGGCAGAGTGCATTAAAGAAATGACCAAGTATATGTTGTCTATAAGAAACTAACTTCAAATACAGTGATACAGACAGAGTGAATACAAAAGGATGGAAAATGATTTATCATGCAAGCATTAATACAAAGAAAATAGTGGCTATATTAACATCAGATTAAGTAGACTTCACAGCAAAGGAATTTAACAGACACACAAAAGGACATTAAGGGTCAATCCACCAAGAAGACATAGTACTCCTAAATGTGTGTGCCCCAAGCAACAGAGCTGCAAAATATGTAGAGAGAACTGAAAGGAGAAAAAGACAAGTATAGTTTCAGACTTAAACATCCCTCTCCCAACAATTGATAGAACAACTCAACAGAAAATCCACGAGGATACAAAAAAACTCAACATCATTAACCAACAGGTTAATTATACATTTATAGAACATTTATAGAATGTTTATAGAACATTTCACCCAATACCACAGAATACACATTTTTTATTAAGTGCACATACCAAGATAAACCATATCCGGGGCCACAAAGTAGCCTTAATAAATTTAAAAGAATTGAAATCATACAGAGTCTGTTTTTAGACCACAATGGAATCAAACTAGAAACCAGTAACAGATAACAGGAAAATCTCTTAACATCTGGAAAATAAATAACACTTCTAAATAATCCATGAATCAAAGAGGAAGTCTCAAGGAACTTTTTAAAAAAGTCACTGGACTGAATGAAACTGAAAATACAGCGTATTAAAATTTGTGTGACACAGCTAAATCAAGTGCCAAGAGGAAAATTTTATAGTACTAAATGCATACATTAAAGAGGAAATGCCTCAAATCAACTATTTTTTTTCTTTTTACCTCAAGAACCTAGAAAAAGAGCAAAATAAACCCACAAAGCATGCAGAAGGAAGAAAATAATAACAGAAATCAACCAAAATGAAAACAGAAAAGCAACAGACAAAAATCAGTGAAATAAAGAGCTGGTTCTTTGAAAAGACTATAACAGACAAACCTCTAGCAAGACTAACAAAGAAAAAAAGTCACATATTATCATTATCAGGAATAAAACAAGGTATAGTACCATAGACCCTGCAGATATCAAAAGGATAACAGAACTATGAACAACTCTGTATACATAAATCTAACAACTTACTCATGAATTTACTATTATCCTGATATCAAAACCAGATAAAGAAGATACATACAAGAAAACTACAGAAAAATATCTTCATAAAATAGACATAAAAATCCTTAACAAAATAATAGCAAATATAGTTCAGTAATATATAAAAAAAATACACACCTCTAATAAGTAGGGTTTATTCTAGAGATGCAAGGCGAATTCAATATTTAAAAATCAATAAATGTGATCTACCATATTAATAGATGAAAAAATAAGTCATGATCATATCAATTGATGCAGAAAAAGCATCTGAGAAAGTCAGTACCCATTCATGTTAAAAACTGAAAATTAGGAAGACAGGGGAACATCTTCAACTTGGTAATGTACACCTACAAAAAAATCCTACACCTGTACTACATAGTTAATGGTGAAAGACTGAACACTTTCCCCTAAGATAGTGAGCAAAGCCAGATGTCTGCCCTTACTACTCTTACTGAATATACTGCTGGAAGTTCTACCCAGTGCAGTAACTCAAGAAAAAGAAAGACATATAAATTGTAAAGGAAGAAAATAAAACTGTCCCTCTTTGAAGATGACATGATTGTGAACATGGAAAATCCCAAAGAATCTACAAAGAAACCCTAGAACAAGATAGTTCAGCAAGTCAGCAAGATCACAGTATACAAGATAAACATGGCAAAAATCAATTGTAAAAACTGTAATTTTCAGTGTTACTGAAATTAAAAATATAATACCATTTATAATCACTCAAAAAAAAAGATTTATGGGTAAATCTAACAAGGCATGTACAGGTAAATCTAACAAGGCATGCTGAAAACTACAAAATGCTGATGAAAGAAATCAAAGACTTAAATAAATGGAAAGACACATTGTGTTCATGGATTGTAAAACTCAGCAGAGTAATGATGTAAATTTTCCCAAAATTGATATACAGGCTTAATGCAATTCCTATCAAGGTCCCAGTAACATTTATTATAAATATAGACAAGATTATTTTTAAATTTATATGGAAAGCAAATGGACTTGAACAAATTCAAAAAAAGACTAATAAAGTGGGAGGAATCAGTCTACCTGATTTCAAGACTTATTACGTAGCTACAGTAATCAATATTGTGTGATTTTGGTGGAAAAGCCGACACAAAGATCCATGAAACAGGACAGAGAACTCAGAAATAATAACACAAATATGCCCAACTGATTTTTGGGAAAGATGCAAAACCAGTTAAGTGAAGATAGCCTTTACAACAAGTGGTGCTGGTACAACTGTACATCCATAGACAAAAAATTTAACCTCAAAGTAAGTCTTTCATTTTATACAAAAATTATCTCAAAATGGATCTGGGACTTAAATATAGAACATAAAACCCATTAAAACTTTTAGAAAAATAGGAGAAAATCTTCGGGCTTTAGGGCAAAGAATTCTTAGACTTCACATCAAAAGCAAACTACATATGTGATAAAGAACTAATAACTAGACAATATAAAGAAGTCTGCAAACTCTATAGTAAAAACACAAATAATCCAATTAGAAAATGGGCAAAAGACACCTCACCAAAAAGATATAGATGGCGAATAGGCACATGAAAAGATACTCAACATTGTTAGCCATTAGGGAAACAAATTAAAACCACGATATATAGCATTACACACCTGTCAGAATGGTTGAATTAAAAAAATATAGTGACACCACCAAATGCTGGTGAAAATGAGGAAAAACTGGATCACTTAGATATTCCCTAGTGGTAATGTGAAATCATATAGCCACTGTGGTAAACAGTTTGGCACTATGTTAAAAACCTAAATGTACAACTATCATATCATGCAGCAATTGCATTCCTGGGCATTTTTCACAGAAAAATGAAAACTTACGTTCACACAAAAACCTGTACATGAATGTTTATATACACTTTATTCATAACAGTCAAAAACTGGAAGCAATCCAGATGTGCTTCAACAGGTGAATGATTAAACAAACCAGTACACCCACACCATAGAATACTACTCAGCAATAAAAAGGAATGAGGTACTAATACACACAACAGCCTGGATGAAACTCTCGAGGATTATGCTGAGTGAAAAGCCAATCCCACAAGGTTATATACTATATGATTCCATTTATAGAACATTCTTGTAATGACAAAGTTACAGAAATGGGGAACCTAGTAGTGGTTGCCAGGGGTTGAGGAGAGGGTGGGGGAGGAGGAAAGTAGGTGTTACTATAAAAAGGCAACATGAGACTTTTGAAATGGAAATGTCCTGTACTTTGACTGTAATAACATCAATATCCTGGTTGTGATATTGTACTACAGTTTTGTAAGATGTTACCATTGTGGAAAGCTAGGTAAATGACACAAGGGAGCTCTATTTTTTCTTACAACTGCATGTGAATCTACAATAATCTCAAAAAGTTTGAGGTTGCCCAGCTTTCTAATCCCTGCCAAAGGACAAGGTACAGTGTGCATTGTGGTAAATGTTAGCAAATGTTCAGAACTAGAGTTCTTTTGGCTTCCTACTCAGAAAACAGCCTGAAAAGATCCAAGAACTGGTAAGATAACTTTTGTGGTTAGGTGTTAAAAGAAAACTTTGTGGGAACTTAAAAAAAAAAAAAAAACAAGAGCAATAAAACAGGAATTAAAGGAACCTGGTTTACCAGCAGGCCTCTAGCTGAAAGCACAAAAGGTTATCCAAAGACCTGTCCATGTTCGCTAATTATAATGCCAAAATCAGCTTCTTTTTCCTGTTCCTATCCTAGTATTTCTTCAGGTTAAAATTCACATATAATATGACTTTTTCAAGCAGAGGTCAGAGAGGCAGAAAGTATGAAATCTTTAAATGTTGTGTAACACTGCTGACTCTACGTCACTTCCCTCTTGGTATACAACTCATAGTGACAAATGATGATTGTTATTGGGAAGTCTTTGAAGAGATATAGATGAGGAGCACCCCCAAATGTTGTTTGTATGAATTTTTTTGATATTGTCTTTTTTTTTATACCTAAGTGAAGGCAGTTGTTCCTAGAAAATACTGGAGACGGTTGAGTGAATTTTCAAATTTACTTGCTAGTTTGTGTCTTCTGAGTCTTCCAGCATTCTGTCTTGCAGTTATTTAATCATTAGTTATGTTGACTGACAAAGTCCAACAGCCGTACAAACCACCTGATGGTGAGAAGTGGTAGAAGCAATGTGGCTGCCCTTTTATTTGGTCCTAATTACCAGATATTACAAGCAAATGTTTGTTACTGTAGAGGCTAATATCCAATCAGGGGATACCTTCTGGTTATCTCCCTGAAACCTGAAGAGGGAGGGAAGGGATAGAGAGTTCTAGCATCTCTGGCTTGGGCCTTAGGAATGATTACAGCAGTGCTAAGTAATTTTTGTGTCAAACAAAATGTATCATAAAACCAGAGAACTTCAGAGAATTGTTAGTCATCAAGCTCAAACCTTTTCTGATGCATGAGTTTCCTTTCTGTTCTGGAAAAGTAGTTGTCCAACCTTTGCTTGAATGTCTCCAATGAGGCCTGATTTCTCACCTGAAAAATGAGGGGATTACAATATGACTGCTGAGGCCCCTTCAAGCTCTAAGTCTGTTTGATGAAATCTAAACTTCTGCTGGCTAAGTCATTTTTTGAAAAGCCTTTTCCTTTTCAATAAGTGAAATTAGTTTCCTCAGTCTGTTCTGAGGTTACAGTTATTTAGCATATGTTATTATGTATTAAAAAATACTTAATATCCTGTTTTGCCATGTAATATGTATGTTCAGGTTAATGCACAAGGACAAACAATTCCCAGAAATTTCTGAGTATTAAAAAAAAAAAAAAAACTAATCAGGATGTGGTGGGAAGATACCCTCTATTTAGTCTTTAGAATCATATGCAGATTTCTACCAGGTCTAGAGCCAAATTTCTAATTCTGTTCAAACTTAGTTTACAATAAGTGATTCTTCTGATGTCCTTGGCCACTATCACTATAACTGATCCTGGCCACAGCATGGCTGGTACTTGTAATTGGTAATCTTGTGATTCAGGCAAGGATCATGAATGGATGATAAAACTACTGGGTGATAGGCTGGGGTACAAGATATATGCATTGCATCAAAGCATCTCCACAGATTACTTACCACAAAAAGAAAACTGTCCCTTTACATTGGGAAGATCTGCCAGTCACCACCTTAACCGGTGTGGTACCACCTATGTGCTATTCTTGCCAAAAATGTTTTATGTGATTGATTATGAGGGAATAATTAGGAACAGCCTCAATTTGGGACTATGTGTAAGATGACTAGACTGGTCTTTTCTAAAAACATGATAAAGAAAAGCAGTAGAAAGGGCTGTTCTAGAATATGACTAAAGAATTAAGATAACTAAACAGTTGTGAACTTTGGAACTCAAATCCATTTTTGAGTTTTAAAAATAAAGACTGGGATAATTGGAGAAATCTGAATATGTTATCTTAGGTGTGATAGTCATATTGTGGCTATGTAATAGTATGTTCTTAAGGAGATACATGCTGAAGAAATAAGGGTTAAAGGTCATGATGTCTGCAACTTGTAAGTGGTTCAGCAAAAAAACCCTGTATATCTCTCTATATATGTATATATAGACATATGAGAGTGGGAAAGAGAAAGCAAGTAAGTAAAAAAGTGTTAACAACAAAAAATAAATGAAAGAACAATCCTGTGAGCCATGTTTTTTGTTCCCGGGCTATCTGTTCTTTATTTGATAGGTCACATGTCTAAACTGATCTGAACTAACTTGCTAGACTGACATAAAATAGGACTCTACCACATGTCCCTTTACTTTAGATCATTTGCAGCAGCTTTAGGAAATTGTACCTGATTAACTGGCAACCCTAACTTAATCAGAGCAAAACATTCTTTTGAAAGATCACTGCATACTTCTTTTGTGTTTAAAGGATGGCTTCAAGGCCTTAAAGGATGAGCCTATGAGCACTGGACTAGATGGGGGCAAGATTACTTGGGTTTTAATCCCAGCTCTGATTAAAGGGTTGTAAGATCCAAAACAAGTCACATTTTTAATGCGTTTCTACACCTACGAGCACACCTTAAAGGGGAAAGTCCACTTTTCTTTTACAACTAAGTTTCACCTAGAAAATAAGGGAGAAAAATCATCTCAAAAGTCTCTTAGAGCTCTGACACTGTCATTATATCTTTTAATTTACATAATTTATAAAACAAATTGTGAACAGATACTACCTAAAAGCCTGGTAATGAAGGAAATGTAACTGAAATACAGAAACTCATCAAGATTTAAAAGGTTCTCTAAAGCTGAGCCCTTAAAGTCTCTTAATTCTAGGATTTCTTCTATCAAAGTAGACAGCTGAGATGTAAAAATAAATAAAAATTTGTTATTTAACGTTTACATCAGATTACATTTTTTGCTTTGATTAATCTTTTAGTAATGCGTAAAGGGAAACGTTTAAGTAATGCATCCTCGAAAATTAGCAAATCAGATAAGGTGTGTTGGCCCTGGTCTTCTGTCTAGAGAGAATTTTTCAGTTAAAGGAGGGTTCAGCTCAAGGTTACAGGGTGGATGCCTTACAGTCTAACTCACTGTCCCAAAACAAGACCCCGACTCCCCAGTCTTGGGTTGAAGGTGGCTCAGAGCCTCGTATTCGACCCTGGCCAAAGTGATGACACTGTTCCGAGGCAGGTCCCAAAACCGCTCTGGGGACGCGTTACCCGGCTTCGCAGCCCCCCGTAGCCCCAGGTAACCGCGGCGGCCTCCTTCAGAGACCCTACCGCCTTTCCCGAGCGTAGCTTGCAGCCCCCCGCCTGGAAACCCGGGATTCTGTGGACAGAGAAAAGAGACCATACTTAAGGATAGACTCTCGCATCCGACACCAGTAGGAGGCTGCGGGGCTCCGCTGCCAGTCGAGTCTGGGGGCGGAGGATCTGGGTCAGGGCCGGCGCCGCAGCCTTGGATGAAAGAGAACACGTGGGAATGGCGATGTCAAATAGCTCTTATACCCTACTTCACCGATTCGTTATAACGCCGGAAACTCTAGAGGAAAAAGCCGATATCATAAACGAATTTTAAAATCTCCTGAAAATTGATTTTTTTGATTGTCTGCTTAGACAAAGCTATTTCTGACTTTTTCTTCAATATCAACACGAATCTGTCGAAACTTTTTGTAAAACTAATTTACTTAATCTCGCGTCCCTAACGGTCTGCAGGAGCTACGCTGTAAACAGTCCCTAATAAACAAGGTTGGTATTATCATCTACGTTGGGAGCTCTTCAGGTCTTGGATGAAACTCCCGAGTGTTATTCAGTGTTTTAAGTCTTGTGGGGCAATGTACTGCCTTTAATAAAACAAAAAATTCACACCCTTTTTTAAGCCTTTTATGTTGGGAGTTTGTTTCCATCCGGAGAGGGATGGAAGAGCACCGGAGAGCGTTTAGCTTTTTGGTTGGATATTTGGGATGATTTCGTGGCACGCATGCGTGTTGTGTCTGAAGGGCGGGTTTAAAGGGAAGTAGGCGTTGACCCGCGGCTAACTGAAGCTGTTGTCAGGTGAGACCCGTGACTCCGCTGTTGCCGAGGGTTCGGAAGACGCAGAGGGGTGAATTTAGGTGTCTGATGGTTGCTTCTGGAGGGGTGTGTAAGACTCTTTGGCTGAAGAAAGCTATTAAGCTTCTTATGTGGGTGATTTTGAAAAAAATAGCATTTCGGTTTTACCTGCTTGACTCCCTCTTCTCAAATTTTAACTCTGCCTCCACATCTGGTTGGTTTTGCACTGCCATCTCTCCGGTTGGGGAGTGCTCTGTGTTATTGTTATTATTGCTTATGCGGCCGTTCTCTTGTCATCCTCACTTTCAGATTCATTGGCATGGTGCATTAATAGACTGAGTGGGATTAATGGGTAAATATGTTTTAGTCGTCTCTAATCCTGGATTAAATACCAAATTGAAATTTCTAGCTTTGTGCATAGTCTGTTTAGACGTTTTATTTAAAAGTTGATGACTGCATGTTTCAAAATCACTTGAAATTCACGTTTTCTTTATCATACTCCCACTTTATTTCTTCTCCCCTACCCCTGCCCCCCCCCGAAATCCTCAAAGCAGTGAAAATTTTGTTCTGAAGTTTTATGGACCCAGAAGAAAATTCTGTTCATAATTGTGGGACTAGTTTTGTTACCAGTAATATGAAAGGCTCTGAGTTTAGCCCGGAAAAGAAAAAAAAGGTTAAAATACCAGCGAGGAGACTTCGTGAGGTAATTTCTCCAAATCAGGGAGATAATTTGCCTTTGCTGAAAGATGAGTTGTCCCGTGTTCCTCCAGCGTTGTCTGCAAATAAACGTCTTCCTGTTAGAACTGGGAAGAGCTTGAATGGAACGTTATGTGGTATGTGATTCCGAATAGTTTCAACTAGTTTTCACTTCTGTAAATCTTTAGTCTTTATTTTCATTTCGTTTTTTGTGTTTCAAAATTTAGAGGACTTTTAATGATTAAATTCCTAAATATATGTCTAGTTTGTACAGGCGTTTGAAAAGTGACCCCTTTTCCTGGGAAAATGGCCAGGCACCCACAGTCTACATCGAATAGTACTGAATAGATAGAATGAATAAAACATTTCGTATTTTGTTTTTTCTTTGCGTGTTTTTGGCACACTGTTCTTGTCCACAACTGTGATGGACACACTCAACTAGTGTGATGTGCTTACTTTTCACCAGTAGTGCTGGCTTTTTACCTTTTGTTGGATAGTAGAAAAGCACAATTTCTGCCTTTTGATGGCTTCCATGTCCCAATTCATTTGTCTGGAGCTCCCTGAAAGTAAAGATAGCATACGTTTTACCCACTTCACTGGTAATCAAATTAATGAATATAAGCGCAAAAAACAGAAGAATAAATCAAGCAGCTTTTATAGTGCTGCTTTTGAGGGGTACAGCATAACATAGGCCTGCTGTTAAATCAGGCTTTTATATCATGTGCATGTTTTATTCCTGACAAGTGATTGTACCCATAGTTTGTCCAAATCCAATAGTGTAATGATATATTTTATAACATTTTATACTTATCTCATTTGATTGTCAGTTCTGAGCCCTTATTTTCCAAAATATCAGATGTAAAAACCTTCATCAGGATATATTTAAGTACATTTTAAGATTTTTGCATGAAGAGTAGCTTCCAATTTAATTAATTGCATTAATATGGAGTTTATCGTTCTTGAATTATGTTTGTACAGTTTCAAAAGGTAACATTCTGATTTAAAAATCACTAAAATTGATTCCTTTATTTTGTTAGGTTCATCAGACTTAACTTCTGCCAGAAATTATCAGCAGCCTCCATTAGAAAATCCCACTGTGTCAGAAAGTGTAAGCAAAAGAATTCTTAATTATGCTCATGTTAAAATTTTAAGTATTGGCAAATAATGCTTTTTAAAATTTTGTTTGATTAGCAACAGACCTTGTTTTTATTTAAATTTCATTTACCAAAGAAATGTTTTTACAAACTGTAAGGTAAAGGTAAAGCAACCGTAACAACATAATAAAAAAAAGTGAGGTGTGAATTATATATCATTCAAACTATTCTGAAGCCTTTTGTGTACTTTTTTTTTCCTTTTTTTTTTTCTTTTTGCGGTACGCGGGCCTCTCACTGCTGCGGCCTCTCACGCCGCGGAGCACAGGCTCCGGACACGCAGGCTCAGTGGCCATGGCTCACGGGCCCAGCCGCTCCGTGGCATGTGGGATCTTCCCGGACCAGGGCACGAACCTGTGTCCCCTGCATCGGCAGGCGGACTCTCAACCACTGAGCCACCAGGGAAGCCCTTTCCTAGGAGCTTTTAATGGGTTCACAGAATTTCAGTGTATGTATGTACCAAAGTTTATTTGTTCATATTCCTGTCATTTGACATTAAGGTTTTTTCCCCCCTGTTTTTTATAATGTAAACAACCAGGTGATGAACATTCTGGTATATATCCTAGCTCATTTCCTTGTTTTAATTTCTAGGTGTAAAATTATTAGATAGAAGATTATGTACGTTTTTTTGCAATGTTTCTAAATTGCCTCCAGAAAAACTGTATAAATATATATTCTCCAGCAAGGTCATGAGTAAGAGTGGAGTTATTTTCCCCCATCTTTATTTATACGAAGCATTAAAATTAAACCAAAAAAACCCCTGCCATTTTGATAGGTGAAAAAGGCATCTCATTGTTTTATTTTCTATTTCTTTTATTATTAGTGGAGGGGAAATTTTTCTCATTTATATTGCCACCTGTATTTATTCTTTTGTGAATTACATATTTATGTGCTGTGCTTTTTCTAACGGATTTGTGGGAGTTCTTTACATCAATTTCCCAGATACATTCTACTGTATTGTTAGCCTCATTGGCTATTTTTAGTAAGTTAACACCTGTTATCAGCAGATAGCTTGGATCAGTTTTCTTTTATGAT
The DNA here is from genome assembly GCF_000442215.2 of Lipotes vexillifer. Lineage (NCBI taxonomy): Eukaryota > Metazoa > Chordata > Mammalia > Artiodactyla > Lipotidae > Lipotes > Lipotes vexillifer. The sequence goes on along the minus strand of NW_006792881.1, from coordinate 1,877,066 downwards.
TTTCTCTTTTCCCTTTAATGATTTAGTAGGGAAAAAAATGTGTGTGTAAGGAAGATGAAGCAATGTTGACTGAACCTAGTACTTAAAAAGTCATGGTGTCTTAGCACTGAATAGAATCTTAGAAACGAAGTCTAGGGTTACACATGTGAGCAGAAAGCTATTTGCCAGTAGGTGTCACTTATATAGTGAAGTCTTCTGAGACTATATTATAGCTTAGTGACAAAGAATACTGTGATTAATTTGTGATATTGTGCCATGCGTTGACCATCCTTACGAACTTCATTTGACTCACAGTGGATCACATTTTCACATTTAACTATAGCCACTGAGATGTTACATAAGTTGCTCTGCTGAGAGTACCAAATCAGGATTTGAATCTGAATTTCAAGGTCACAGTTGCTTGCTTGTTCACTTACCCATTCGTTCACTTGATGACAGCTCATTACTCATTCAACAAATCTTTGAGTAGCTTCAAGGTACCTAAGCATTATGGTGGTGCTGGGAATTAAGCATAAAAAACACACAGTCCTGTCCTCCCAGGGCACAGTAGTCACATGGCTAGTAAGTGGTAATTGATAAATAATAAATCATGAAGTTTATTTAGCCTTTCATTCCTTCCTTTCATATCTTAAAGGATTTTTCTAAAGATGTTGCAGTGCAAGTGTTGCCTTTGGATAAAACAGAAAAGAACAACAGACAAAAAGGTAAAAGGATAGATTTGATTTTTTTTGGTAAAACATACATAACATAAAATTTACCATTTTTACCATTTTTAAGTGTACAGTTCTGTAGCATTAGGTATATTCATATTGTGCAGCCATCACCACCATCCATCTCCAGAACTTTTCATCTTCCCCAACTGAAACTCCGTACTCATCAAATACTAACTCTATTCCCCCTCCCACCGTTCTACTTACTGTCTCTATAAATTCCACTATACCTCATATATTTGGAATCATACAGTTTTTGTCCTTTGGTGACTGACTTATTTCACTTAGCATGTCTTCATGGTTCATTTATGTTGTAACATGTAAGAATTTCCTTGGTAAGGATAGAATTTTAGATTTTTAGACATTCATTGATTTTTCTTTTTAGATATTCACTAAACAGCCTTATAGTTTTTTCTTATTATTTTCATTTTTAATTAGCTTTTCCTTCCAAATTAAGCTACTAATGGAATCTCTAAAGTCCAGAAAATGGTTTGTAATGGTAAGGATACTTTTATTATTGCCAACATATTGCATAGGTTTGGTATTTGATACGTGTTTATACATGCTGAATTCAAGTTTTGTATAGTCTTTGGTAAGATAATAGATTAAAATATGCATTGAAAAAATTTATTTAATGACAGTTAAAAAGTAGTTGGTTTTATTTTCATCTAAGCAGTTTTATTGTTAGAGTTTGAACAAATGTCTCTAATTTGGCCCCAGGTGTTTTTACACAATTTTTTTCCTACAGTCTAGAGTTATAACTATTATTACTCATTTAATTTGTTCCTTACCTTTTTAAATTGAAAGGCCATATTGCTGAATCCCCAAACATTTTTTTTAGTTAAAAAAGTTTTTCTTTGAGTAGCTTATCAAAATTTAATAAGTTTTCAGGAATCTAAAGTATTTTTTTGTGTTTTGATTTTGCAGCAAATGACGTCTTTATTTCTCAGTACACTATGGGACAGAAAGATGCTCTAAGAGCAGTTTTAAAACAAAAGTAAGTTTCATTTACAGAAAATAGGTGGGCCATTTCTTGTGTTTCTATATGGTTCACTAAAATCAGTTTTATTTATACTTTGCACCTAGGAAAAAGTTTTTTTTTTCAATGTGTGAAATATATATATGTGATAATATGTATAAAGCATTTTTCATGGTGCTGGGCATGTGTAAAATACTCAGTGGCTGTTAACAATTATTATTATTATTATTGAAGATGTATTGTTCTAAGCACTTTATGTGCATTAACTCATTGAATTTTCTCAAAATCCAATGAAATAGATTCCATTACTATCCCAATTTTACAGAATCCCCATTTTATAGATAAGGAAACTGAGTTAGAGAGGGATTGATTTTCCCAAAGTCATTTAGCAAGTATTCACTGGGCTGGGATTCAAACCCAGGTAGTCTGTCTTTAGAGTCCTCTCTTAGTCACCTCACTATACTGCTTATAGCAGTAGTCAAGCAGTTCCAAATATATAATACTTACTACTTACTATCAAAGGACATTTAGACTTTTTCTGGTTAAGATTTGGAAATGGACAAGCTTAGCATCTGGATGGAGTGAAGGGGAATGTGGCTACTACTCTATTCAAATGCTTCCTCCCAACTTTATCTTTAATGCCGGTGAAATACAGAACCAACCCTGACAACAGCACCATGCTAAACATGAAAGAATATATCACTGGAGGAATTTTTTTTTTTATCATTAGTGGCGGTGGAATGAGATACATATTCTTGGGCTAAATGTATTCTACTCCTAAACCAGAGCAGCCTGGAATGCCCCTTAGAAAATAGGAAGAATTTTTACTTACTTTTGAACTCTCATTTTATTCAAAAAGGAAATTTTAGATTACTTCTATAAGTGGAAAGTTGGTATTTCTAATAATACAATGAAAATAAGTATATAACTATTAAAATAAAGTTTATTCTTTTTCACCTATAGTTATCCATGGTATACATATTATACTCTGGGAAACACTAACGAAATAAATATTACCTCCAAACTACAAGGGTGTGATCTGAGCCAGCCAGAGTTTCACAACTGGTTGTTTTGCTTAATGGTGCTTTTCCTTTTTACATTTGATCAGCCTCCAGTTCACAAAATGTGATATGGTGGTTAGGAGGAGAATTTGGATGGTAAATTGCATTCTGGGATTTGTAAATATATAAGAAAAGGCAAAAGTAAGGGCATGAGGGAGTAGTGCAGTCTCCCAAATTCTGTACTTGAACTAAAAATTGCAGACTACATCTGACTCATTTGGAGAGAAAGTGATTACCATTTCCATCCAGCTGACCCCAGGTGGAAGTGGCTGCTTGCAACTGTAATGGGGACTTTATCAACTTGCCTTCAAGTCAGAACTCTCAGATGTGAGAGGGAGAAGTTGTTTATATACAAGTGGACAGTGAGAGGTAACTGTGAACACTGTCCTCTTATCTGTTCACAGTAGATCTTTCCCCATTTCAGGATGGATGAACAGAATTTTTTTTTTTTTTTTGTGGTACGCGGGCCTCTCACTGTTGTGGCCTCTCCCGTTGCAGAGCACAGGCTCCGGACACGCAGGCTCAGTGGCCATGGCTCACGGGCCCAGACGCTCCGCGGCATGTGGGATCTTCCCAGACCGGGGCACGAACCCGTGTCCCCTGCATCGGCAGGCGGACTCTCAACCACTGCGCCACCAGGGAAGCCCTATGAACAGAATTTTTAAAAAAAAAACTAGGAAGGGCCTCGGAGAAGGTCATTGCAATGTAGAGAATAATAATTGAGTGAGAAGTATAAAATGACTCTCATACTGGGTTAAGAGAGATTTTGCTATAGTCAGTGTCACTTGAATTTTTTTTTTTTTTTTGAGAATGGTGGATGGAATTTGGCAAAGTGATTCTAAAATTTACTTGGAAGGACACACAAGTTGAGAATATATACACATACTGTTAAGAATGCATACATGTAGAATGCACACAGTTAAGAATAGCTAATTTTGGAGAAACAGAAATGGAATGATGGAAAATCTGCCCTATTTGCTACTATAATATGCTGTAAAGCTGTGATAAAAGGTAATCAGCTGGAGCCTCTGAGGAATGAAGAGTCTGTCCAGAGTGTCTAGAACAAGGGTAGAATGTCCTTACGTGTGGCTGGAGAGGTAAGCAAGGGGTGAGGTTATAAACTACTTTAAAGAAGTTTGGACTCAAAGAGAAACGGCAAATCACTTAAAAGTTTTAAAGTATGATATATTTTTCTTAAAAGTCTCACTCAGGTAGTTATGAAAAAATGGATTGGAAGAGGACTGGACTGGAGTCCAGGAAACCAGTTGGCTATGAATTTTTCAGGAATCTTTTAAAGAGATGAATTAGATTGGTCCTGAGTACATTGGGGAGTGGTGGGAATCATGCTGGGCTGTAGAGGAATACACAGGTTTGGAAGATGATCTGGAGATAGAATTGACAGGAATTGCTGCTTAGATGTGAGAGTGAGGAAGGAGCTAAGGATGGATCCTAGATTTTTAGCTTGTATAAATGCATAATCAGTAGTAGTATTCATTAAGAAAGGGAAGCCTTGGGGGAATAAATTTCATTTTAGACGTAAGCAGGGGTTTGAGGTACCTATGAGACATCCAGGTGAAAAATGTCTGATAGGAAATTGAATATAAAGGTCAAGTTCACAAAAGGGGTCTAAGCTAGAAATCCATAAGTCATCTGTATGTTGATAGTAGTCTAAGCTCTGGAAGTGATTGAAGTGACTCGGTGGGAGTGTGAGAGTGAAAAGAGATGGCATAGGGTAGGGCTCTGAGAAAACCGAACCTTTAAGAGATGTGCAAAGAAAGCAATGTGGCTTCTAAATGTTACTCAGAAAGTTTATCCAGAGCTGTAAGAGACTATGGTCTTAACAAAACCAAGGGAAGTGAGGTTCTAAGTTTGATAGCTGCTCAGAGGTAAAGAAAGATAAGGACTGAAAAGTGTCCATTGAATTGAGCAAGACGAGGTATTAATGGCCTTGGTAAGAGCAGTTTCAGTGTAGCATTGGGATAGATGCCAGATTCAGAGGATTTAGGAATAAAGAAGAAAGTTCTAGAAAAAGACTAGAAGGAAACAGTTTCTTCTGAATGGGAGAGTTATGTGCATTTTTCTAGTTCTTTACACTTAGAAGCTCATTTGCTACATTGAGCATTTATTAATTTGGTAATTGGAAAAAATAAAATTTTAAAGCCTATAAAGAAATTGATGTCTAGCCTTATAATGTTATTTTTCTTGTTGGTCAGTTTAATGTATTAAAGTAGAATGAAAGATCTTAAAGGGTAAATCACATTCAGACTTCAGACAGAAATTCTAAAAGATACAGATTATCTGAATTACATTTTCTTAGTACACCACTCAGTCAGCTAAATATATATTGAGCACCTACTATGTGCTCTTTCTTAGTTGCTGTTTGGTATAAAAGAAGTCCCCGGCCCCCCACCCCAGGTTGCTTAGAGCTTGGTTGGGGAGAGAATAGGTAGATATATGGAGGAATGCATGATTAGAGCTGTGAGAGGAAACATTCAATACATTGTTAAACTGTTCTGTACAGACATTTAAACCATAGGATGGCTGACTGTCAAGCCTCAGTTGTGTGGCATAGGAAGTAAATGCAAAAGTAATTAATGAATGGAAAGATCAAGAGGAAGTGTTATGAGAGCAGGCTTATTGAAAAAGGTAAGGCTTTTGCTGTATCTTGAGGAGAAGGATAGAGTAAGTAGGGTGAAGAAGGTTAAGAGAGTGAGAAGCAGCATGGAGTCCGCTGTGGGAGTGGCATGGCATAGTCAGTGAGAGCAGTGTGACTCAGGAAGAGGTGGTTTTGGGAGGAAAAGTACAGTATGTATAGGGCAGGGCCAGAGGATGGAGTGTGTGGAAGGCCAAACAGGAAAGTAGCCTATTCAGTTGTCTATAAGGAATGATTTTAGATTTTTGAATGGTGGGAAAAGGTGTGGGGAAAGTTTTTAAGCAATCAGAAATGGGAAGAATGAAATAGTTGGCCAGAGATGATGGTTTGTACTAGAGCAGAAGTCTGAAGGGAGAAGTGCTGTTTGAGAGAGAAAGCTTGGTGTTATGGGACGATCTCTGGGAACTGGTCCTAACTCAGCTACTTACTAGTTCTGTGACGTGATCAAGTAAATCCCGTTACCTCTATGGACCTCAGTTTCTTGATGTGAAAATTAGGAAAGATGGGCTACTGGGTTGCCCCTACCTCCATAATTCCATGACACTAGTCCTGCAATTGTGATGAAATAATTGACAAAACCTGATGACTCAGTTGGGCATGACAAGGTAAACGGAGGATAGAGAAGTTAACTTCAAAATTTTGAGAATGAGAGAAAAATGATGCTCTTAATAGAAATGAGGCAACTTCAATGAGGAGTAAGTTTAAGAGCTCTGTGGCCTTCTTCAAAAAATCAAAGGATGGGGATCTTCCCTGGTGGCGCAGTGGTTGAGAGTCCGCCTGCCGATGCAGGGGACACGGGTTCGTGCCCCGGTCCGCGAAGATCCCACATGCCGTGGAGCGGCTGGGCCCGTGAGCCATGGCCGCTGAGCCTGCGCGTCCGGAGCCTGTGTTCCGCAACTGTAGAGGCCGCAACAGTGAGAGGCCCGCGTACCGCAAAAAAATAAAAAGAAAAATCGAAGGGTGGAAATTCAGCAGCTGAAGATGGAGCTCATTCCTGTTGATTTTACTTAGACTTACCTTAAGGAGTCTTCAGTTTTGTCAGTGTTTTCTTTCATTGATTTCTTTTAGGCCAAGTACAGCACAAAATTGACCAGTCTTTTTTTTTTTAAAGGTGTTTAGTTAAATGCCTTACTGTGAATATGTATCTATTTTCCGGACTCATTTTTAATCCAGACTGCTTAGTAGTGTATTTTGTGCCCATTTTAATAAACTAGGTAACATTTATTAAATCTAAATGAGTTAGAATTTAAAAAATTCTTTTCAGCAGTTTTAACAATCCCTCTTGGGTTGTCTTACTTTGGGAGTAAAACTTGATACCTAAATTCTTAGAGCCTTTTCTGCATGTTTTAAATTTGTACTTCTTGACTATAAATCATTGTAATTGTGCCCATGTCTTTTCCACATGCATAAGTCATATTTTCTGAAATATCAGTGCCTTCAAGGAATTACCTTTTTATTTCTTTAGTGTGTAGTGACCTGAGCCTTAATAGATTTCATTAACCAAATGACTGATAAGATGCTGATAGTGAAAAATAGGGATTTAACTTAAAAAAATCAAGAAAACTCACCTGCAGCAGATTACCACTTGTAGGTATTTCTTCTAATGGTTCAGTAGAGATTACTGAACAGATTTTATTCCTTTTTTATTTACAGAGCTCAGAGCATGCCTGTCTTTAAGGAGGTAAAGGTACAGCTTTTAGAAGATGCCAGCGCAGAAAAGGACCCTATTATTCAGGAGAATAGAACTTCACCCAGTGGAATTGATTCAGCTGCAACTGTGGCTGCAGCAACTGCTGCCGCCATTGCAACAGCAGCTCCACTGATAAAAGTATATCTGTTTCTTCCCAGATAGTCATAACTACTTTGTAAAATGTAAAAATGTTTATTAGAAACTGATTCTGTAATTGTTGTGTCCAGCCATTGGCTAGCGATATTGCTGTCTGTAGTTGTGAATTATTTCTCAGAAGTTGTGAGATTTACCTCTCATCCCTGTGTTAGTTCTAGAAAATCCTGGACTTTCTTAGTTTTAGCACTGAAAAATCTCATCTTGGGAACCCCTCAGTCCTGGGTACCTGGGATGTTTGGTCATCCTTATTTTAGAGCTAGAAGGGACCATACAGACAATCTATGCCAAACCCCTCAGTTTGTAAATGGGAAAAATGAGAAACAGGTCAGAGTCAGCAATAAGGTCTTAGAGCCAATAGGGGGAGAGCCAAGACTGCTGACCTAACTCAGCCTCAGATTAGTGAAGTATCGAAAGCTACTTTGTTTTGCTATTTCCTTCTTTTTAATTTCCATTTAAGTATTTTAAATTTCCATTAAGTATAATTTCCACTTAAGAAATAAAAATTGTATGTGACAAATTTGTTATTTTTTATGAGAGAAAAGATCTACTTAAGGATAACTGTCCTGCCTTTTATTTCTGTGGTTCTAAAAATAAAGGCATAAAATCATCAGAAATTTAGAGGGTAAAAGCTCTGGTTTGATAATTTCTCAATACCAATCACTTTATATAATCTTTCTAGTAATTGAGCATATTTTTGATACCTTTGGATATTTTTACTGTTTTAGGTGCAGAGTGAGTTGGAATCAAAGGTCAATACTGTTACAGAATTACTCAATAAGTTACAGGAGACTGATAAACAGCTACAACGTGTTACAGAGCAGCAGACAACCATTCAGAATAAACATGAGAAACTACACTGCCGTGATCATGGAAAGCAAATGAATGTGTTTATGGAGCAGTACATTAGGCATCTTGAAAAACTGCAGCAACAACAAATAGATATTCAGGTAGTAAAGGGATTACACATTCCATGACCTTTTATCACGTGGATCTCTAAGCTAATATTCATTGATTATTGCAATAGCTCAGGAGATTGTAACAGTTTTAGTTCTTAAATAATGATTTGCTTTTGTTCAGAATTCTTTTCCTCTATGGGGTAACTCTGCATGTTCTAGTTCAGACGTCTAGCACTGTAAGACCTCTTCTTATAGTTGGCTTTTCCTTCTTTTGTGGTATTTCCGTTGATGGCGTTTTTAAAGGGCATTTATTGCATTGCAGTTTTTTGTTTACATCAGTGGCTCTTAGCCTGGGAATGTGCATCAGACTCACTTGGAGAGCTTTATAAATATACACGTGCTTGTACCTCTCAGAAAGTCTGAGACAGCAGGTCTCAGATGGGGTCTGGGAATCCTTGAAAGCTCTCTAATGATTCTGTTGCACACCCTTGGATGAGAACCACCTAGTATATTTATTTGCTTCTACATTTACTTAATTAAAAAGAATGAGCATTCTTATGCCTTTTGAATATTAGGCACTGGGCTATTGTAAAAAGAAGAATTATCCTCACAGAGAGCTGATAGTATAGTTTCTTATTTATTTTGGAATTTCTAAGTCCTGGGATACTACCCAGCACTCAGGTACTCAGTATACTTTCTTTTTGAATGAGTGAATGACCAGCATCGTAAATGCATTGTTTTTTTTTAAATAAATTTATTTATTTTATTTATTTATTTTTGGCTGTGTTGGGTCTTCATTGCTGGGCGCGGGCTTTCTCTAGTTGTGGCGAGCTGGGGCTACTCTCTGTTGCGGTGCATGGGCTTCTCATTGCAGTGGCTTCTCTTGTTGTGGAGCACGGGCTCTAGGCACGTGGGCTCAGTAGTTGTGGCACGCGGGCTCTAGAGCTCAGACTCAGTAGTTGTGGCGCATGGGCTTAGTTGCTCCATGGCGTGTGGGATCTTCCCAGACCAGGGCTCAAACCTGTGTCCCCTGCATTTGCAGGTGGATTCTTAACCACTGCGCCACCAAGGAAACCCTGCATTGGTTTTAATTTACTTTTTTTCCCTACTTAGTATGCAGTTTAAAAACTTTTAAAAATAAAATTAAAATATAACATTCAGAAGAATATATAAAAATAAGCTTATCATAGCTCAATATAAGATCACAGAGTGAACACTAATGTCCTATTATTTTCAAGACTTCCTAATAGAGCTTGTCTTGAAATTTTCATGGGATTAAGATATTATTTTTATTGGAATGATTATGGGCATATAAAATAAAGTTTTAGTAAGTACTCCATACATTGCTAAAATTGAGCGTGCAGCATGTCATCTGGAGAGGCTAGGAGTGGGTCTATCAGAGTGCTGGTCCTCAGTCTACAGGTAACTTTGCTTCTCTGAGCCTTGATTTCTTTACCTAGAAAATATTTTTGGTTCAGGGTAGAATGAGATGACACATTTGAACAGCACATTGAGTTTTTTTAAGGTAGTTCTAGGTGCCTGCCATTCATTTATCCTTCCATAAATAAACGCATAATTTATTAACTTTCTGATTTTGGAAGAATGGAATCTTTGTTAATTCAGACATCTTACTTATAAAACCTATAACTACAGAGAAAATTGAACTTTCAGTGAGTATTTTAGTAGTTCACTTAAGGCTTAATGAAATGAAATTCTTTTTGAAGAGTGATCTCAACACACTTTTAAGAATTCTGTAAAACTATAAATCTTTTCGGTTTTTCTTTGCCTAGCATAAAACTCTTTTAAAATCAGTTTTATTAAGATATACATTTCAGATGTTTTAATAGTGTTAAAACTGTGTTGTCACTATAGTTTCCATTTATACGTAAATGCATAAATTACTGCTGCTACTATGCACGGCTACTATTTTATTTGAGTGCTTTCTGTCAATGGTTTTTAAACCTTTAGTTAAAATAAAATCTTACCATCCAGGATATAAAAGATGAGATGTTTTGGTTTTAAATTCTCTGGTTTAAGTAGAGGTCTAGGGCTAGGGTCCCTTCTTCCTGGTCCTCTCCTACCCTGCTTCAGTGTCTCTTGAGCCATCTCTGAGGTGAAAAGGAAGAAACTGAGGTTTAGAATAAGTTAAATGATCAGGGCCACACTGCAGAGCCAGCCTTAACCCAAGTGCTATTATATGCTTCCAGTGGCATTGCTGCTGCAGTGGATAGTTGCATGTAATGTATGTATTTTCATTGTTTATTAAATCTAATAGATTGTTTTCAAGTCTTCTAATAAATTCAAGGTATTTTGTCATCTAACTCTTTCAAATGATATTTGAAATTAACAAAGTAATTCTATGTTTTCTAGACTCACTTCATTAGTGCTGCACTCAAGACTAGTAGTTTTCAGCCTGTTACTGTGCCCCCTTCTAGAGCAGTGGAAAAGTATTCTGTAAAACCAGACCATTTAAATTTTGGTAGCAGTAATCTATCTTCACATAACACCTTTGCTTCCAAACAAGGTAAAAATATGTAGTTTTCTATGAATAAAAAAATGCCAGCTATGAATGTTCTTTGCAGTATATAAGCTGAAAACTTACTTACAAGGTTGTGAGAGACTCTTTGTTTTATAAAATTAGGTTTTGTTTTTTTTTAGGTCAGGTAAGTTTTAGATTATTTTGAAACTTGTTCAGTCAAGTTATGGATCATGTTCTACTTAATGGTTTTAATTAATAACTTTCATAAATTGTCAGAAGCACTTCTATATAAATTTAGAAAAATTTTACTTATCTAGCATCAAAAATGCTTGTCATCAATTCACCAGTTTTCTGACAAACTGGATATTTACTGTTTTCTTGATTCTGTCAGGGGAGAAACCATCTGAGTACAATTAGAAACTATTTCTAAATATTTTCAAAGTTAGTAATACAAGTCTATTTTAATGGAATTTAAAAAATCTCTTTATAAAAACAAAGGAATACATAGCTTATTTGTGTTAATCCTTTGGAATTTAAACTATATCAATAAATGTATCTCCAAATTATTGATATTTGAATAATGAACTAATGAAAATCAAGGGCCTATCCCTTTAATGATATACAGATCCATGTAGTACAATATTCCCAACATTTGATTTGTTAGAACATTGTTGGATTACAAACATGTTAAAAGTTCCTTATACTTGCAAGGTGCTTTACGTTTCCCCCAAATGAGTGGGTCTTACAAAACTTTTGTGAAGTGATGTGAGTCAGTTTTTAAGTTGTAAAGGGAGGAAGATGAAGCCCAGAAAGGTTATGACTGCCTGCTCAAGGTCACCTGGCTTGAGAGTGAAAGTGTCAGAGCTACAGCCGGAACTCAGGTTTCCGCGCTCACCGTTTATAGTTGTCGAATGTATCTTGTACTCTAAAGTGGGATCTCTCTAGATCAAAGTATATAAAAATTTTAAGACTTGCTATACTCAGCACCAGATGGTCTTACCAGTTTTCGTTGCCATGAGCAGTGTCTGGCTATGCCATTTTTCACAACTTGAATAGCACTGAATATTGTCATATTTTTTTCTTATTTATTAGGTATAAGTATAAAGTGTTTATAGTTTATATTCTTCTGATTCTAGTGAGGATGAACTTTTTTCTATATATTTGTTAATAATTTGAGTATCCTATATAATTTTTGTTTTATTTTTAAAATATGGGGGAAAGTAATATTACAATTTAAACGTTTTTAAAAAGTAAGTTAAATTTATTATTTTCTTTATTTTCTATTGAAGCACCTTCAATAGAGGTTGAAGATACCAATTTTGATAAACAGAAATCTCCTTTGGAGACACCAGCACCTCGTAGATTTGCTCCTGTACCTGTTTCAAAGGATGATAAAATATCAAAGAGGGAAAATCCTACGGATAAAAAAGAAAATATGGAGATGTCACGTCATACAGGTAATAAAGCAATTATAATTAGCACCCACTACTTTTATTAGACCCATCTCAAATTAGGAACAGATTTCCACACTCATGATTTATAATTCTCTAATGTGCCTTGTAGTAACTGAAGTGGGATCTCTATTTTTAATATTTGTATTTAAATGATACTTTCTGGGCAAATCAAGCTTCTTTAGATTCTTTGTAGAAGGAGTTGGAGATATACCTTTATAATTATTCTGACTATCTTCAACTTGTTATTACTTAAACCTTTAATGAAAAAAATTTGTTATTAATAAATAAAAAATAATGCTTTATAGAAGGTAAGGTTGATTATCATGTTTACTTATATTGTTTTTAAGTGTGAATTTAAATACTAAAACTCAGAGAAATTTAACATTTATTATTGTGTTCAATTGGAAAAAGTGCTAATAACCTTTATAAGTGACAGGAAATAATAATTTGTTTTAGACACTTAAAATATAGCCTTTCTAGTAAAAGTAAGTAAAAATGTTAAATATAAGCTTTCATTTTTGGAGTCATTTAAATGCATTCCAGTCTTGTCTTGGACACATTTAAAGAATCTTAAGGAATTTAAAAGATAATAAAATCTTTAATTAATAAACTAACCTCACCAAAAAAAAAAGTTTGTTATGTAGTCTCATTAAAGATGAGGCTAAAAGGAAGATTCAACCAATAGTTGTTATGAAGAAATAGTTAAATCTCCCTTTTACTGTTTATAAAAATAGTTACAGTTTACTGGGCTTTATGATGATGTTACTTATCATTCAAATTCCTTTTTTCTGTGATGGAAATAAATTCAGGCCTAAAATTTTACCGGTATAGTTTCCTTGAGTTATAAATATTTAGTTTTATTGATGAATGTATGTATAGTCTGCATAGTAAATTGAGTAGGTCTTCACCACATGAAACTAATTTAGTACAAATATATGTGAGATAGTATATAAAAGAGAAATGAATTAGTACTTGAAAAATGATACTGTATTTCTTCTATTGTAGAAAATGTAGGACTCTTGGAACAAATTTTGAATAACTATGATTCTTTGACAAGAATAAGTGAATCTTCAGACAAAAACTTACTAACTAGATCAAAAATAGGATGGAATCCTGAGAGGAGAAACAGGTAAAAACAAGAGATTGGAATAAAAGCTACATTGAAAAGAGCTTTGTTTATATTTTTTAAATTTCTTTAGAAATTTTAGTGAATTTAAAACATTGCTTTTAAAAATTGTCTTAGATTTAGTTACCATTTTCTTCTGCTAATAGATCTTTCCTCTTTTCTATAATATAATTATGAATACATCTAATTTTCTTAAACTGTGGATTATTTACTATTCATTTCTGACGAAATGATATCTGGGATTTGCTTCAATAATAATCCATTGCAGGGGCTTCCCTGGTGGCACAGTGGTTAAGAATCCACCTGCCAACACAGGGGACATGGGTTCGAGCCCTGGTCCGGGAAGGCCCCACATGCTGTGGAGCAACTAAGCCCGTGCACCACAACTACTGAGTCTGCGCTCTAGAACCTGCAAGTCACAACTACTGAAGCCTGAGCACCTAGAGCCTGTGCTCTGCAACAAGAGAAGCCATCACAATGAGAAGCCGGTCCACCGCAACGAAGAGTAGCCCCTGCTCACCACAACTAGAGAAAGCCCGCATACAGCAACGAAGATCCAACACAGCCAAAAATAAAAAAATAAAAATAAAATAAATTAATTAAAAAAAATCCATTGCAGGGTGGGGAAAAGTGGGTTGGAAGTATAAATGAAATGAGAATAGCCATAAGTTAGTCATTTTTGTAGTTGAATAAAGGTATATAGAGGTCATTATACTATTCTTTCTACTTTTGTGTATATTTGAAACTTTACATTATAAAGAGTTTTTAAAAAGTCAAGTAAACTAAGCCACTATAATTTTTTTTGAATGTCATGAAAACTACAATAATAAAAACTAAACGTGTCACATTTTGCATAATCTCATAAGAAGACATTACAATTTTAGTCCATTACATTTAATGTAATAACTGATAAAGTAAGATTTATGTCTGTCATGTTGTTATATTTTTTTTATATCTTAGGTCTTTTTTTATTCCACTATTCCTCCATAATGCCTTTTTTTTTTATTAAATAGATATATTCTAGTATAAGATTTTCATTCCCTTGTTGCTTCTTTTACTATATTTTTTGAGTTATTTTCTCAGTGGTTGCCCTAGGAATTACAATTAACATCTTAATTTAAAATGATCTAGTTAGGATTAATACCAATTTAATTTCTATAGGATTCAAAACCTTTGCTCTGATATAGATTGATTCCCTCCCCCTTTCTTTCTGCTATTATTGTCATACAAATTATGTCTTCTTGCATTATAAGTTTGTCTATACAGCTTGATAATTATTGCTTTATGCAGTTGTCGTTTAAATCCGATAGAAGAAAAGAGTTAAAAATAATTTAATACTGTCTTTTATATTTACCTATGTAGTTAACTTTTACCAGTACTCTTTGTTTCTTCACATGGATTTGAGTTAGTTTGTGGTGTCCTTTTATTTCACTTTGAGGGACTCTTTTTAGTATTTACTGTAGAGTAGGTCTGCTGGTGATGAATTCTCTCAGTTTTGTTTATCTAGGAATGTCTTAATTTCTACCTTTGAAGGGTAGTTTTGCCAGATGTAGAATTTTTGGTTGACACTCTTTTTCTTTTAGTGCTGTGAATATGTCATCTCACTGCCTCTAGACCTCATGATTTCTGATGAGAAGTAAGCTGTTAATCTTCCTGAGGAAACTGTATATAATTAGTTATTTTTCTTTTGCTGCTTTCAGGATTCTCCCTGTGTCTTAGGCTTTTGACAATTTGACTATGATGTAGCTAAGTGTGGATCTCTTTGAGTTTATCCTCCTTAGATTTTGTTGATCTTCTTGGATAAGTGGATTAATATTCATTAAATTGGGGAAGTTTTTGGCCATTATTTCTTTACACAGTTAAATAGTGCACATGACCTTTTTTTTCTCTCCTAGGGCTATGTTGTATGTTGTATGCTTGATGATGTTCCACAGGTCTCTGAGACTTTTAATTTTTTTCATTCTTTTTTTCTTCTGTTCCTTAAACTGGATAATTTCAATTAATCTATCTTTAAATTTGCTGATTCTTTCTTTTGCCAATTTGAATATGCTGTTTAGCCCGTCTAGTGAATGTTACATTTCAGTTATTATATTTTTCAACTCTCAGAATTTCTGTTTTTTTAAAAATAATTTTTATCTTTATTGATATTCTTTGGTGAGACTTCATTCTTTTAGGTTTCTTTTTGGCCGTGTCGTGCAGCTTGCAGGATCTTAGTTCCCTGAGCAGGGGTTGAACCCAGGCCCTCGGCAGTGAAAGCACGGAGTCCTAACCATTGGACCACCAGGGAGTTCCTGAGACTTCATTCTTATACTTTCTTTTAATTGTAGTAGCTCATTTATGTTCTTTTTCTAGTAAGTCCAATATTTGGGGTTCCTGAAGGACAGTTTCTACTGACTATGCTTTTTCCTGTGTCTGAGTTATACTTTCCTGTTTCTTTGTGTCTCACAACATTTTTGTTGAAAATTAGACATTTTAATGTGCCAGTTCTGGAAATCAGATTCTTCCAACAACTGCCACCCCCAACCAGCATTTGTTGGTATTGCTGATTGTTGTTGTTGTTGTTCATGTTGTTGCTGTTTGTTAAGTGATTTTCCTGGACTAATTCTATAATTTTAATTCTTTTATCATGTGTAGCAAGTCTCTATTTGGTTAGCTAAGTCTGCTAATGATTGGAAGGAGATTTCCTTATCTGCTTTGAATGAATAAGTCTCCCTGTCTTTGCAAGGGGCTCTGTGTGTGTGTGTGTGTGTATCTACATGTTGGGGCACACCTTCAGTGCTCCAGCAGTTTATAAGTCTGTCTTAACCTTAACTTCCTACTCGCACAGAGCCCATGGTCAGTCAGATGTGAAAGATAAGGCCCTTTTTAGGTCATTCTTTTCCATGCACATAGCCCTGTACATGCACATGACCTTCTAGATCCCCAGTAATGTGTTGGAGCTTTTCAGAACTCCACCATGGACATCTCATTCCCCAAATTTTTCGTTTATTGTTTACCCTCTTGTTTGCCTCAACTGGCATGACCCCCTCAGGCAGCTAAGATGTTGAACAATTGGTACTGCTTTCGAAGAATGACCTGGGGATGGGATTTCTCACTGAGATAACTCTGAGTCAGGTCTAAGGAGAAACCCTGAGAATGGGACTTTTTGAGGGGCTCCAAACTGCTTCTGACTTTTTAGTGGTTGTTGGTTTTCTTTTTTTTTTTAATGTTTTATTTATTTATTTATTTAGGCTGTGCTGGGTCTTAGTTGTGGCATGCGGGATCTTTGTTGCGGCCTGTTTAGTTGCTGCATGCGGGCTTCTTAGTTGCAGCATGCAGACTTCTTAGCTGTGGCATGCATGTGGGATCGAACCCGGGCCCCCTGCATTGGGAACACGGAGTCTTACCCACTGGACCACCAGGGAATTCCTGAGTCTGTTGATTTTCAAAGCTACCACAGAGTTGGGGAAAGGGCTCTGGGAATAGGGCAAGTTAAAAATGCCATAGAGCTTGCTGTTCTTGTCAGCCATTTTCTTACTTAAATATTCCTTGGGTTGTTGCAAGCTTTTGTTTAATTTCCAGCGTTCTGCAAAAGCTGATTTGACCATTTTTGCTAGTGTTCTCTTTACTCTTAACAGGAATAGATTTTTAGAGATTCTTACTCCACCATTCCAGAAGTGCTTTTGCACGTTAGCTTTTTCCTGCTCTTTTTCTACTATTCCTAAACCAGTCTGGCCAGAGTAATCTTGTTTCTTGTAATTTTTGGTGTTACATATGTTTAATCACATAACGGATTAATTCTGTTGTACAATTTTAATAAGACTCATTTAGAATTGATATAACTAAGGATGTATCAAAGATTTATATAATAAACTGTTTACTGAATTTATGGCAATTTAGAAAACTTTAATTTTAAATCTTTTACAGCATTGACCCTCTATCCACTCAGAAATTTCCTTCCTATGAACAACTAGGAACAGCTAAAGTGACTGTGCAGAAGTCTGATGATATTCTTCATGATCTTGGCCAAAAGAGGAACGAAACAAATGGCATACTCCAGGTAAGGTGGGAACAAGATACTAAAATTAATGATTAGTAAAGGTAAAAATTACGAAGAAATAAAGTTATCAAGACAGAAAGCAAGAGGAAGGATGAAGACAAAGCATGGAAAGCCCAACCTGTTCCCCTTACAAAACTTTTCCAAAAGCCCTCATCAAGTGATTTCTACTTACTGCTCCTTGGCTAAGACTGAGCCACATGGCAACCTGTAGCTCTCCAACTTCTGTTGGAGAGGAAGGAAGGCGGAAGGGAACTGTGAATGGCCCTCGTTTATCCAGTTCACATTGTCTGCTCCGCCTACCTAGAGCCAACTTGCTCTTATTTTGTTTTAGCTTCCTTCACCAGATAGAGCTTTTGTTGGCCACCGAACTGCTGTGGCCTTCCCAGCCCCATTTCACTGAACATTCACATTAGTGCTTCTAAATGGAAAGAAACTTTAGTTGCCAAGTATTCTTTTATAGCTCTTCAATTTGAAAAATTGATTCCTTAGACTATATTGGCATAGTATATGTCCCAAACTATAGTAATAGCTCTTATTTGGATTAAAATATGAATATGAATTTTACATATTAACATTCTTGCCTTTTTACCTTTTAAGCCAAAAGAATCTCAGATTGTGTCAGGGGTTGCTGATCTTCCACAGAATTCCATTAAGCTTCAAATAACCAATACGAGATCCGTATTGAAAGATGCTGAGAAGATTTTGAGAGGAGTACAAAACAATAAAAAAGTACTTGAAGAAAACCTGGAAGCTATTATTCGTGCAAAGGATGGAGCTGCCATGTATTCATTTATCAATGCTCTATCTACCAACAGGTAGGACAGGATGTTGGCATCCCAAGGTTTTTTATGAAACTGCCAGTTTACAGGCTCTCATAATTTTTTTTCTAAGTGCTTCATTTTGTTTTAGTGTGTTTTAATGTTTAGCAAATGTTCTTCATTGCCTTTGACATGTGGACTTATTATAAAGTCAGAATTTGGGTGTGTACATGTTGCTATTATTTTTCACAGATGTTAATTTTCCCTGTTTTTTTCTCTCCTTGGTACATTTCTTCTGGGATCTACATGTGCTTTTCAAACATTCGATGAAACTAATAACAGTGGTTTTTCATTTTCAGATGAAGGATATTGGGCTACACAATAGATTCAAAACTAGGTAAGAGATCTATTCTTAGGACCTTTAATGTTAATTTAAGAAAATTCTTTTTTCTGTTTTGTAGAGAGGTGTCAGAGAAGATTCGGATCAGAAAGGCAGTAGATAACTGGATTAAAACTATTTCTGCAGAAATTCAAGTAGGTATTGGAAAAAAACAGAATTAATTGAATTCTTAGGAGATAACATTTATTACAATTTATAAGTATCATACATATTCTCAAAATATTCCTTTTAAGTCCACTGATAATCCTTAATTTCACTCTGTCACCCTTTATACTTACTTAGTAATAAGTTTCATTTTACTTAACATGTGCTTTGTCTCATAAATTATATTATGGCTGTTAACTGGAAAATTGTGGATAATAACTAAAATATGAGTGATTTGAAAGAAAATTTAGCAAAAGCATTTAGAAAAGAAAGAAGTATACTTACAAAAAAGGATCCTTTAAAAAAAAGACTGCAGATTTAGAAGCATTGGCTTACCAAAGTAAAAACATCAAAGTTACTTAAAAGGAAAATACTCCACAAGATTTTTAAGGTTACTAAGTTTAGAGAAGTCAGTTCCAGCTGGAAAAACTGCCACTTTCTCACCTCCACAAAGCTCATGGTATATCTTCAGACATTAGCATTGCAAAAATCCACGACAGTTGTTTTTATCAAGGGGGTCAGAAATTTAAAGGAAATTCTTAAAATTTTATGTATTTGAAGAAGCAAAACTAGACAGGGTAACTCATTTTTACCTTGGGATGCAAAGTGTTTTTTCCTGACTGTAAGATGTGTGTATCTGCGTACTCACAGTGGTAGAAGATGAAGTGTTAGGTTTTTTTTGGTTTGGGGGATTTATTTTTGTTTCTTTCTTGTTTTTTGTTTTTTTTGGGTTTTTATGGCCTCACTATGTAGCTTGTGGGATCGAACCTGGGCCCTCAGCAGTGAAAGCACAGAGTCTGAACCACTGGACCGCCAGGGGATTCCCTAATATACACTTTTAGACACTGTTGTTTTAAGAATATATATCTCTAATGTGGTTATAAAGAATTTATATTAACTGCTATGTAATGCACCAGAAAAAAAGTGAGCTAAGCGTCAGAAGACTTGGAGTTCATATCTGGTTCTGCAGACGACTAGCAATATATGTCACTCTATAACTGTGGATTTCATGCAAAATATGCTTGTTTAAACCTACAAGTAACTTTAATTTATAAATAAATCTCAGCATTTTATTACAAAATTGTTTACTTTTTGGAAACTTATATTTTAATTTAATTTTTGGAACAGTTACTATATTCATATGGTTTAAACATCAAGAAGTGTAAAAAGCTTTATAATGAAAAGTTGCCCTCTTATCCCTGAACATCATCTACTATTTCTCATTCCCTCTGCTCCATAAAACACCAGTCTTTTTAAATTTTTGTTTATTCTAAAAATAATTTTTATTCATATGCAAACCAATATTTACTTATAAAGCCTTTAAAACTGCTAAATTATATTTCTATAGCAGCAGAAAATGAATTCTAGTACTTTTGGATAGATTTCTAGTACTTTTGGATAGATGTTAAGTAATTTTAATTTTGGTTATGAAGGATGAACTGGCAAGAAAAGATTATGAACAAAAGAGATTTGATCAGAAGAACCAAAGGACCAAGAGAGTTCAGAACATGAGTAAAGATATTAAAACCAACACACAAGACAAAACGGTAAACAACTCTGTAATTCCAAGAAAACATTCTCAAAAACAAAAAGAGGAGCAAATTAGAAATCCACCTACAAGGAGCATGCCTGCTTCAAGCTTACAGAAAGAGAGAAAAGAGGTAAGATCCTAGTCTGGTTTTGTGATGTACATGTTGCATTATAATTGATCATTTTTTAAAGACATAAATAATGAAATGACTATGAAAATGTTTTAAAAATATGAATGACTATACAAATGTAAACCATCTTTAAACTATTGATATTTAGAGTTTTGGATATCCATAATATAGAAATCACTGCACAAAGTACACAGTTCCTTCCTTCTGACATCTCACACTTATAATCACAGTATTTCAGTTACAGCAGGTATATCTAGAGATCATCTAGTCCAAAAATTAGATCCTCTAGTTCATGGTATTCAAAATTGTATTTCATCTTTGTATGTTGTATATGTGTGTGTGTGTGTATAAATTTTAGTTTGTTTATTTTTCAGTTTAACAAATGTCTGTTTAGTGCCTAGTGATTGGGAGGCATGGTACTAGATCCTAGAGGGAATTTTTTGGCTGTTCTAACTAAGCTGTAACTTTGTTAATGCCAAACATGGATTGTTGGGCAGATTCATAAAGCATCTGATTAATTCAGTACTTAGTACTTAGAAGATGCTCAATAAATGCTAACTTTCTGTGGCATTTAGTTATGATTGAAGGTGAGATCAGGAATGTAGGAAATTATTTAAAGACTTGGTTTATGTTATTTTACTGTACTTGACAGTTATTACTTTCATATGTAAAATGTGTTTAAACTTACTTTTTGGTGCTGAAAGTGTGCTTAGTAGTGTAAGAACCTTCATATTTTTTGGGTGGAAGATTTTTGTATTTAATTTTCATGCTTTGGAAAACTTTACAACTGTAGTTTGAGAACTATCTCCAGAATTTAAGAGCCATTCAACATAGAGGACTTTCCTGACCTGATCATTCTTAATATAGTACTTAAGCTGGCAAAAGGAGTTTTTAGAAAAATGAGATAAGTGTTTGATGACTGTTTTGCTGGTGAGTTGAATAACTTTGTATACTTAGGGGTTTTTGAAAGCAACCACAGTGGTACAAGACAAGGATTATATGTTACAAATCTATGGAAAACCAGTTTATCAGGGTCATCGCAGCACTCTTAAAAAAGAACCATATCTCAGATTTAATTCTCCATCTCCTAAGTCCAGACCACAGAGACCAAAAGTAATAGAGCAAGTTAAAGGTAAGGAACCTCATTTTTTGGTGATAAAACTCAGTTTTTGTGGTATTGGTTTAATATGTAGAGTTTAATTTTTGCTTTTTATTACTTATAAATACTGTTCAAATTATGTAATGCTTAGGGATGGAAACATTTCCTTTTAGGAAAGTAGGGAAAAATAGACCAGATTCAAGATAGGATCAGTGGGGAAAAAATAGGATTAGATGGTATCTTCAGATAAAGCATGATAAAATTTATGAGATGATGACTTTTAAGCAATTTAAATTATAATCTAGGGAACGTAGACATTTCCTTGCAAAGCTTACTCCATCACATTCTTTTTTTTTTTGCGGTACACGGGCCTCTCACTGCTGTGGCCTCTCCCGTTGCGGAGCACAGGCTCCGGGTGCACAGGCTCAGCGGCCATGGCTCACGGGCCTAGCCACTCCGCGGCATGTGGGATCTTCCCGGACCGGGGCACGAACTCTCGTCCCCTGCATCGGCAGGTGGACTCTCAACCACTGTGCCACCAGGGAAGCTCCATCACATTCTTTATGAACAGAAAGATAAGCCATATGCTGTACATTATCATAAAAGTGCTTATGGGCACTTTTGCAGTTTGGTTTGTCCTCAAAGAGCCTTAGTTAGCAAAGGGGAAAAATTTTTTTGTTACTTTCGTACACAACTAAAAATATCTTTATTTATCACTATATGTTTTGACTCACACCTACCATTTCACTAGTATATTTAAATATAACTCTTAGTTAAATATTGAGTCCATTGACTTTGGTTACATTTTGAAGTTTCTCAACTTGTGCTTTAGCAGTCTGTAAGGCACTTTGACAACATGCCGTCACTCATGGATCCCAACTCATTTTCCTTTCTGATCCTTTCTGGAAGTTGGAGCTGTGGCAGTTGCTTTATTTTTCCTTCCTTTCCTTTCCAAAAGTTAGTTGATCATATAGGGTGTCAGTTTATCTAGAAATCCTATAGATTTTATTTTACTAGGCTTGTGGATGATATTTACCCTAATGTTTCCTTGTTTCTTAGAGCTTGCTATTGACTTATATTTGGGGTTTGGAAAGCCTTTGCAAAAAATAAGTTAAGGTTTTAAAATACTTTTAAATCCAAAAATCACTTTATGAAGTAACCCTTTTAATGGTAGGAGTGATTGAGAACCTATGGACCCAGGCTCCTCCTTGGGCCTTGGTGCCTGTTATTCCCTCTGCCTGGAGGGCTTTTCCCTCAGACCCTTGCATGGCTCACTCAGTTCTTTCAATCTCTGCTCTTAGCTGTTAGCTCCTCAGAGAGGTCTATGTTGACCGTCCTATCCAAAATATTATCATCTAACCCTCTCTATTCCCTTGCTCTGCCTGTTGTTCCTCATAGCACTTTTCACCATCTGACATTATACTTTTATTTGTTTATCAATTTTTTTTCCTTACTAGAGTGTAAGCTACATGAATACAGTTGGTTTATTCAGTACTTGTAGTCCCTGTGTCTGGAATGATGCCAAACACATTTTAAATGCTGAAAAAATATATTTTAAGTAAACATTCAAGGGGCTTCCCTGGTGGTGCAGTGGTTAAGAATCCACCTGCCAGTGCAGGGGACATGGGTTCAAACCCTGGTCCGGGAAGATCCCACATGCCGCGGAGCAACTAAGCAACTAAGCCCATGTACATCTGACTTTGATATTGTTTCTAAAAAATCTTTAAATACATTTTTTAAATCTTTAAAAGCATTAAAAATGCTTACTATGATGTTACTATTAGACACTATCTACATTCACTTCCCCCTCTGCCTTTAAGTTTCTGAGCGTTAGCAGTGAGAGAAGTTACTGCTAGGCACCTTTCAGATTCTGTATAGCACCTACAGTACAAACATGGAAGCAGAGGTATCAGTACCACTGCAGAGGCCCCCTCCACTGAAGAACCATTTGTTTGTAGCAAGTAAATTAAACGGCAGTCTTCCCTGAGGTGGTTGCCTGGAAGCCCAGAATTCAAACTAATCTATTGTATTATAGTAAGAAATAAGCAACAGCATCCCTTTCAGACTAAACAAAACTGGGTGAAAACTAAGAAAAAGAAAAAGAAAACCTACCTTAGGTCTAGCTAGGGTTCAATTAAAAAGTTTTTTACAAATACCTTTTATGTGTCCATCATTATTATACTAGGTATTGTGAAGGCCACAAAGAATAAGACATTGTCTTAATCCTCTTAAACTGGGGACTTCCCTTGGTGGCACAGTGGTTAAGAATCCGCCTGCCAACGCAGGGGAACATGAATTCGATCCCTGGTCCTGGAAGATCCCACATGCCATGGAGCAACTAAGCCCATGCACCACAACTACTGAGCCCGTCTGTGTGCTGCAACTACTGAAGCCCGTGTACCTAGAGCCCATGCTCCGCAACAAGAGAAGCCACTGCAATGCGAAGCCCATGCACCACGATGAAGAGTAGCCCCCGCTCTCCACAGCTAGAGAAAGCCCACATGCATCAACAAAGACCCAATGCAGCCAAAAAATAAATTTATCAAAAATAAATAAACATTCAAGAAAAATATTCCTTCAATTGAATGAATGAATACTTGAGAACATGATGAAAAAAAATATAGATGTGGTACTAAAATTTTTCTTCCTCGGATCATAAAGCTATATTTAAAAGTCTAGATTTATAAAACTACTCTTATATTAAAAGTAAAAATGTAGAAATGTCAGGTATTTATTTATCAATATAAAAGATTTTAGTTTCTTTTCCTTTACACTTTTAGTTTTCTTCACTTTTCTCAGGTTCCACAGAAATTGATATTCTTCTCCAGAGAGACAATCAGAAAAATTTCTAATTATTTAAGAATTCAGGATTTAATATCTATATAGGTTTACTAAATAGTGATTAAAAAATGTATAATGGGGCTTCCCTGGTGGCGCAGTGCTTGAGAGTCCGCCTGCCGATGCAGG
>NW_006792881.1:1786294-1852676 GCF_000442215.2 Lipotes vexillifer | reverse complement strand
GAAGATCCCACATGCCGCGGAGCGGCTGGGCCCGTGAGCCATGGCCGCTGAGCCTGCGCGTCCGGAGCCTGTGCTCCGCAAATGGGAGAGGCCACAACAGTGAGAGGCCCGCATAACACAAAAAAAAAAAAAAAAAAAAAAATGTATAATGTTATTAACTTCTGCAAGGTTTTAATAAGTATAGAATTTGATTATCTCTACATAATTTCAAAGGATAAAGCCTGGTTATACAGAATAATGAGAGGATGAAAACATTTTCAATTCCAAAAATGATCATTAACTTTCTTATGCTCATAGGAAAAAACGTAATGAGTTAAATAATATGTTCTGAACATTCTTTTGAATCTTTATTCAACATTTTTTTCTAGTTATTGTATCTTTTCTATCATAGTAGTTGCACAAGTTGTTACATCTATTCAGAGGTTGAAAAACCATGACCTGCAGGTCAGCTGCCTGTTTTTATAAAGCTCTATTGGAGCATAGCTATACTCATTCATTTAAGTATTGTCTATGAGTGCTTTCATGCTACAACAGCAGAGTTGAGATGTTGCCACTGAGATTACATGGCCAATGAGGCTAAAATATTTACTCTCTGACCAATTAAGAAAAAGTTTGCCAACCCCTGGTTTACTTATATTTTGGGGCCCTGTAACCTTATTATATAGAATGAGATCTTTCTGTGAGGAAGCGTTGCTATATTTGTAGATGACTGCATAGTAGATGTTCAAACAATATTTTAAAATATCTGCCATTGGTCATTATTATAGGCACTAAAGTCAAGTCAATAAGGACACAAACTGACTTTTATGCAACAAAACCTACAAAGACAGATTCTAAACTGCAACATACCATAACTACACTGTCTCCTGGTGAGCAGCAGTATTTGTTCAGCCCAAGCCAGGAAATGCCTACTTTTTCAGGTACACTGGAAGGTCATCTAATTCCTATGGCCGTTCTTTTAGGTAAGATGCCACAAAATATATGGGGTAAATTTTAGAATTCTAATCAGCAATAGCAGAAATTACAAAGTGATACTGACATAGTAGTCACCTACCTTTTCCTTTATGTGTTGTTTGTATTTGTGAGTAGGGCCTCAGAATGTGTCTTACTTTGTGTAGTAGCAGTCTTCTCTGAAATGATGCTATATTTTCACTTACAGGAAACATTCTTTTGGTATTTTATAGTATATTTCTGTAGATGAAATGAAATTAAAATAATGTTTAGACATGTTAAAAAATTAACATGAAATTAACATGAAATTAAAATAATGTTTAGATATTCATAATAATTAAAGAATGAGGATTTTGATTGGTTTAATATCATCATATCTTAGGAGAAGTACTTTGAATTACCTTTTATATACTTTTGGACTAGGCCGTGATAAGTAAAAATTATGTAGTTGTGTGTTCTAAGCTAATAGTTTGTTATTAACTTATTTGAGGTCTCTCAGATCCATCATTGTCAAAGTTGAGCAAATAATTTTTGTTCTTACACTAACTCTTCAAATTTTGTTAGCTATTTTTTTCTTTAAATATCACTGCGATTCTCAATTTTGATGAATTATTTAAATGTGAATATTTTTCAACATAAGAGAATTATTTATTTTTGATATTATGGGTTAATGGCATGTCAACTTGGTAGCTGTCTGTTCAAACATGTCTTCTACTAAAATAATAGCTGATACTTATAAAGTCCTTACTGTGTGCCGGGGGCAGATCTAAGCACTTTATATATATTAACTTATTTAATCCACTGTATAAAACACATGGTAATGTACCAGTTTTATAAATGAAGAAATTGAGGCACAGAAGAGTTCAGTAATTTGTCAAAGGCCACATAGCTAGAGTGGAGCCAAGAGTCAAACCAGGCAGTGTGACTTTAGAGTCTGTGTTTTTAATGAATGCACTGCACTGTCCCTCTTTACTTTGAAATTTAGGAAACAACTGGAACTTTTGAAGTGAAAGGTAACAAAATTTTGACAGCTATGATAGTTAGCAGATAGTTGGCCTACGTGCTCTTTATTGGTAGGCAAACACTAGTATTTTGTTGTTGGTTTTATTTCTGTCTGTTGCTGCTCTATGAAGATTTGAGAATAAAAATAATACAACACAATGCAATACACTTTAGTTTTGGCTTTGCCACTTACTGTCATAACCTTTGGCAAATTAAGTTATGTCTCTAAACCTCTGCTCCCTCAAATGTAAAATGTAGATAATATTAATACTCCATAGGATTATTTAAATTAGATAGTGTATGTGAACTGTTTAGTACATATGAGCACCTAATGTTAGTCGCTGGTAAAAGGATGACATGGTGAGTATGATGACAGTGGTGATGATAGAGGAAAAGGTGATTGCAGATAGTGCTTTCCTTTCCTATGAGAATTTAGGCATAAAGGTCTAGGTTTTATATTAGAATTTTCTCTTTACTTCTGAAATGGTTAACTCCTTTTCCCCCCAAATTTTTTAGGACAAACCCAAAGTAATAGTGATTCCATGCCACCTGCTGGAGTAATTGTAAACAAGCCACACCCTGTAACAGTGACTACTTCTATTCCACCATCGTCTCGAAAAACAGAAACTGGAGTAAAGAAACCTAACATAGCAGTTGTAGGAATGAAGTCAGAAAAAAGGGATCCTCCTCAGCTTGCTGTGCAGGTATTCAGTGTGCATGAACAGAAAAATATAAGGAAAAAAATATTTGGCTTAACTTTAGTACTTAAAATCTATTATATTGCTTCATGAAAACTGTACTTTCATGATGGGTCTTTCCTTCTTTAAAACTATGATATTAATGTGATATTGCTATCCTTGTTCTGCATGATTTAAGCTACCTTTTCTAAGCTGATAACTCATATCCAGGTGACTTGATGATACTCCAAAGGGAACAATTCAATAGTATGTAATAATTAATTTTAAAAAGGCTTAATGTGTTTGTCTTATATAATTAATACTTTAATCTTTATACAAACATATATAAGAGGACTTGAATGAATGGAGAGAGAACTTATAATGTGAAGCTTAAATATTCAAGATGACAATTCTTCCTAAATTAAAGTATAATTTAAGTGAAATTGTATTAAAAAAAAAAGCCATGATTTTTTTAAAACTTGAACTTTAGGATCATTTTGACATTTGAAAGAACAAAGGTTTAGAAAAGTTAAAGTGTTTTGATACTGGTCCTATTTCAGAAATAGCCTTGGTTATTTAAAAAGACTGTAATATGTGATAGATAGTTCATTAGTCAGTGGGAAATAAGATTATTTTAAATGAAATAATGTATGTTATAATTAGTTAGCAGTGTAGAAAATAGATCGGTTTTAGACTCTAAACTTTTACTGTGTAGCAAGTGAGTTCCAAATAGGCAATAGGCTAAAGTATAACTACAAGATAGAAAAACATAGAAGAATTAGAAGATAATTGCATGTAGTCCTTATCAAAAATGAAGTTAAGTCTGGATATAGAGGAAAAATCTTAGTTATGATAGAAAATAGATTTGAATCTATAAAATCTAAAACTTATATATGTAAAAGATTCTTAAATGAAAAGGAAAAACAACATACGGTGAGAACATATGAAAGGAATATGATAGAAAGTTTTAATTTTTAAATATAAAAACCTCCATAAATTAATAAGAAAACATGAGCAAATCCAGAAATATTCAAAGAACATGTATAAGACTCTACAGAAGAGGAAGTTATAAGCAATCAAATTGAGTAATTTAAATCTTGCTAGTTACCAAGGTAATGCAAATTAAAATAACAATATTATACCTCCATTTA
This sequence comes from Lipotes vexillifer, assembly GCF_000442215.2. Taxonomy (NCBI): domain Eukaryota; kingdom Metazoa; phylum Chordata; class Mammalia; order Artiodactyla; family Lipotidae; genus Lipotes; species Lipotes vexillifer. The sequence continues at coordinate 1,848,895 of NW_006792881.1, read as the reverse complement.
AAAACTGCTCTTGCTGAAACACTTCTGTTATCTAATTTGGGTGAAGGTTAGATAAAACATAATTAATTATGTTTTTGATGATGGAAATAAGAGTTCTTCATTGCATTTTGACAGTAATTACCAAGAATCTTAAATATTTATGCTTTTTGGCTCAAGAAGTTAGCCTAATATCTGACTATCTAGCATAATGAAATAATTCAAAGTTCAGGGAAAAAACCCCTATGTATATAAGAAGTTTTTTGAAGTGATATATATCTATCTACCTAATAGTGAATATCCTAAATGTTTACCAACAGGAAATGATTAAATAAGGCATGTATTTTCTTGAAATACTATACAGTCATTTAAAATACTATTATGAAGTCTATATGGAAGTATAGTAAGGTGTTTATGACCTAATTACAATGGAAAATCAGGAATGAAACTGTTTTAGATTTTAGCTATGCATAAGTGGATAGTAAAAACATAAAGGGAATAGTGAAAATGATGTTGTCTTAAGATAATAGGATTCTTTGTGTTTCCCTTTTATTTTCTAAGTTTTGTAAAATATGCTTTCATAATTTAAATTTGTTATCCATTGACTTTGCAATAAAAAAATATGTTATTGATACATAGATTCACAAATATTTGAGTCAAAATGATGAACTGAAAGCTGGATGTTGTATTCTGTTTTAGGTATTACCCAATGTAGATATTGACAGCATTTCAAATGGTAGTGCTGATGTTGGTCTATCTCCGTCTAGTCCCAAAGAAGCATCTTCTCCTCCTCTGAAAACCTGGATACAGGTATGTTCAGAAATGTATTCTATATCTTTGAGCAATGTCTGACTATGGATTTTGAACTAATGTTATTCCATGCAAAGTCTTCCATTATAATCTATTTTAATAATTTTCATTTTAAGGAAAAGATTCAAAACAAATGTGAAATTGCTTTTTTTTAAAAATTAATCAATTAATTTATTTTTGGTTGAGTGCGTCTTTGTTGCTGCGCGTGGGCTTTCTCTAGTTCCATCGAGTGGGGGCTACTCTTCATTGCGGTGCGTAGGCTTCTCATTGCAGTGGCTTCTCTTGTTGCAGAGCACGGGCTCTAGGCTTCAGTAGTTGTGGCACGTGGGCTCAGTAGTTGTGGCACACAGGCTCTAGAGTGCAGGCTCAGTAGTTGTGGTGCACGGGCTTAGTTGCTCCACAGCATGTGGGATCTTCCCGGACCAGGGATCGAACTGTTGTCCCCTGCACTGGCAGGCAGATTCTTAACCACTGCTCCACCAGGGAAGTCCCTGAAGTTGCTTATGAACTCGAAAAAGAAAGTTTGTTTAATATCCTTACATTTATAAATGTTCTGAAAATGATAATCCTTAGTGTAACTTTTTGTTAACTTAAGTTGTAAGGCTCATATGTGAAGAAAGAATTTCTGTCTCTTTGGAGAAGAATCTTGATTTAAATGGGAATTAAATTATAGTTTTCCTGAATGTGAATTTTATAGTGACAATTGGAGTTTATGTTTTGGGATGTTACTTTGTTGTGATACTATTGACACAATGCAAAAATATGCATTTCTTTCTAATATTTATTTGCTGCTTGTGATTGAATGACAAAATTATGACTTTACTACACAGGAAAATAGCACTGTAACATTTCCCCAGGTTTCATCTACTGTAAGCAAATTTGTTCATTGAGGATACAGTTTTAAGGAGAGGAAGACATCAATTTTTCGCAATCAGAAATAGTAAAATAGAACTGGCCCTGAATGGCTCTTGTGCCTAATTTTATTTTTCATCAATAATTTTTTTAACCAGAAGTTTATTAAAACATATATGATTACAAATAATTTTTTGGACTGTTCATCATTCTGCTCTCAGGAATTGTCTATTGTGGTTTTTGGTGACTAGATTATATATAGTGAGGCCTAGAGGCTAAATTTGTAAAATAATTATTTTGTTTGTCTTTCTAAATTATTTGATTCTGTATCTGTCTTTTTGTGAGTTTGTATATGTGTAAACTTATATATCTATACATACAAACACATTTCTTTATCTTAATTCTAGGAGAGAAATCACAATTATATCAACTTGATCAATTGACTTAAGTTGCATTGTTGGTGGAGTCCTTGATAGAAAAACTGATACCTAGTTTTTTATAGCTATTGAAATGATAACTTGGAGACTAGCTTGGATTTCATTTACTAGTTAAATCAAGTCTGAGCAGGATATCAAAATAAAAAATAGGGGCATGTAATTATAAGCTTATGCTATGGTATTATGATAACTTAGGTATAAATTAAAAAGACATTAAACACAACCAAAACTTTCTGAAAATGCTTTCTTAGACTCCAGAATTTACGAAGGCAGATGAAGAAGAGGTGAAGTTTCCAGGAACTAACTTCAGTGAAATAATTGATATCATACAGGTAACAAAGCTTATTAGCAATCATGTGAATTTATTTTTCTACTAGCATTTTTTTACGTGATTTGATTATCTTTTCTTTTTAAAGACTTTATTATTTTTAGAGCAGTTTAGGTTCACAGCAAAATTGAGAGGAAGGTACAGAAATTTTCTATATGTTCCCTGTCCCCACACATGCATGGTCTCCCCCATTATCAACATACCCCAACAATTTTGAGTTGTTAAAAACTGACACATCATAATCACTCAAAGTCCATGGATGACCTTAGGGTTCACTCTTTTTTTTTTTTTTTTTTTTTGCGGTACGTGGGCCTCTCCCGTTGCGGAGAACAGGCTCCGGATGCGCAGGCTCAGCGGCCATGGCTCACGGGCCCAGCTGCTCCGTGGCATGTGGGATCTTCCCGGACCGGGGCACGAACCCGTATCCCCTGCCTCGGCAGGCGGACTCTCAACCACTGTGCCACCAGGGAAGCCCGGGTTCACTCTTTATTTTGTACATTCTATGGATTTGGAAAAATGTGTTCATCATTATGCTATTATACAGAGTATTTTCTCTGCCCTAAAATCCTCTGTGTTCTGACTATTCATCTGTCCCCACTACCCACCCCAGTCCCTGGCAACCACTGATCTTCTTACTGTTTTCATAGTTTTGTCTTTTCCAGAATGCAGTCTACTTGGAGTCATACAGTATGCAGCTTTCTCAGATTGGCTTCTTTCACTTAGTAAAATGCACTTAAGTTTCTTCCATATCTTCTCATGGCTTGATAGCTCATTTCTTTTTAGCACTGAATAATATTCCATTGTCTGGATGGACCACAGTTTATTTATCCATTCACCTACTAAATGACATTTTGGTTGTTTACAAGTTTTGGTAATTATGAATAAAGCTGCTATAAGGAGGGAATTCCCTGGTGGTCCAGTGGTTAGGATACCGTACTTTCACTGCCAGGAGCACGGGTTCAGTCCCTGGTCAGAGAAGTAAGATCCCACAAGCCACGCTGTGCAGCCAAAAAAACCCAAACGAAAACAAAACAAAACCAAACATCTGATTTTTTTGGTGGACATAAGTTTTTAACTCCTTTGAGTAAATATCAAGGAGCGCAATTGCTGACTTATATGGTAAAAGTATCTTCAGATTTGTAAGAAACCGCTGAACTGTCTTCCAAAGTTGCTGTACCATTTTGCATTCTCACCAGCAATGAATGATAGTTCTTGCTGTTTCATATCCTTGCCAGCATTTGGTGTTGTCAGCATTCCAGATTTTGGCCATTCTAATAGGTGTGTAATGGTATCTTATTGTTGTTTTAATCTACATTTCTCAACCTCAACATAAAAAATGCCATATACGAGCCCACAGCAAGCAACATTCTCAACAGTGAAAAACTGAAAGCATTTCCTCTAAGATCAGGAACAAGACAAAGATATCCACTCTCTCCAGTTTTATTCAACATAGTTTTGGAAGTCCTAGCCATGGCAGTCAGAGAAGAAAAAGAAGTAAAAGGATCCAAATTGGAAAAGAAGAAGTAAAACTGTTACTGTTTGCAGATGACATGATACTATCCATAAAAATCCTAAAGATGCTACCAGAAAACTACTAGAGGGACTTCCCTGGTGACGCAGTGGTTGAGAATCCGCCTGCCAATGCACGGGACACGGGTTCGAGCCCTGGTTCGGGAAGATACCACATGCCACGGAGCAATGAAGCCCATGCGCCACAACTACTGAGCCTGCACTCTAGAGCCCGTGAGCCACAACTACTGAGCCCATGTGACACAACTACTGAAGCCTGCGCGCCTAGAGCCTGTGCTCTGCAGCAAGAGAAGCCACCGCAATGAGAAGCCCACACACTGCAACGAAGAGTAGCCCCCACTTGCCTCAACTAGAGAAAGCCTGCATGCAGCAACAAAGACCCAATGCAGCCAAAAATAAATAATAAATAAATAAACTAATTAATTTAAAAAAAGAAAACTACTAGAGCTCATCAATGAATTTGGTAAAGTTGAAGGGTACAAAATTAATACACAGAAATCTCTTGCATTCCTATACACTAACAACGAAAGATCAGAAAGAGAAATTAAGGAAACGATCTCATTTACCAGTGCATCAGAAAGAATGAAATACCTAGGAATAAACCTGCTTAGGAGGCAAAAGGCCTGTACTCAGAAAGCTATAAGATGCTGATGAAAGAAATCAAAGACGAGACAAACAGATGGAGAGATATACCATGTTCTTGAATTGGAAGAATCAGTATAGTTAAAATGACTATACTACCCAAAGTAATCTACAGATTCAGTGCAATCCCTATTAAATTACCAATAGCATTTTTCACAGAATTAGAACAAAAAATTTTACAGTTTGTATGGAAACATAAAAGACCCTGAATAGGCAAAGCAACCTTGAGAAAGAAAAACGGAGCTGGAGGAATCACGCTCCCTGACTTCAGACTATACTATAAAGCTATAGTCATCAAAACAGTATTGTACTGGCATAAAAACAGAAATATAGCTCAATGGAACAGGATAGAAAGTCCAGAGATAAACCCACACACCTATGGTTACCTAATCTATGACAAAGGAGTCAAAAACATACAGTGGAGAAAAGACAGTCTCTTCAATAAGTGGTGCTGCGAAAACTGGACAGCTACATGTAAAAGAATGAAATTAGAACATTCCCTAACACCATACACAAAAATAAACTCAGTATGGGTCAAAGACCTAAATGTAAGACCAGGGACTATAAAAATCTTAGAGGAAAACACAGAATGCTCTCTGACATAAATCACAGCAGGATCGTTTTTGATCTCCCTCCTAGAGTAATGAAAATAAAAACAAAAATAAACAAATGGGACCTAATGAAACTTAAAAGCTTTTGCACAGCAAAGGAAACAATAAACAAAACGAAAAGACAACCCACAGAGTGGGAGAAAGTATTTGCAAATGAAGTGACTGACAAGGGATTAATCACCAAAATGTACAAATAACTCACCCAGCTCGATATCAAAAAAAACAATCAAAAAATGGGTGGAAGATCTAAATAGATATTTCTCCAAAGAAGACATACAGATGGCCAACAGGCACATGAAAAGATGCTCAATGTCACTAATTATTAGAGAAATGCAAATCAAAACTACAATGAGGTATCACCTCACACTGGTCAGAATGGCCATCATCAAAAAATCTACAAACAATAAATGCTGGAGAGGTTGTGGAGAAAAGGGAGCCCTCCTGCAGTGTTGGTGGGAATGTAAATTGGTACAGCTACTATGAAGAACGTTATGGAGTTTCCTTAAAAAGCTGAAAATAGAGCTACCATATGATCCAGTAATCTCACTCGTGGGCATATATCTGGAGAAAACCACAATTCAAAAAGATACATGTACCCCCGTGTTCACTGCAGCACTATTTACAATAGCCAGGACATGGAAGTAACCTAAATGTCCATCAATGGAGGAATGGATAAAGAAGATGTAGTACATATATACAATGGAATATTACTCAGCCATAAAAAATAACAAAATAATGCCATTTGCAGCAACACAGGTAGATCTAGAGAGTCTCATACTGAGTGAAATCAGACAAAGACAAATATCATATGATATTGCTTATATGTGGAATCTAAAAAAATGATACAAATGAACCTATTTACAAAACAGAAATAGAGTCACAGATGTAGAAAACAAACTTACAGTTACCAAGGGGGAAAAGAGGGGGGAGGGATAAATGGGGAGATTGGGATTAACATATACACATTACTATATATAAAATAGATAAGTAATAAGAACCAACTGTATAGCACAGGGAACTCTACTCAATACTCTGTAATGACCTGTATGGAAATAGAATCTAAAAAAGAGTGGATATATGTATATGTATAACTGATTCACTTTGCTGTACAGCAGAAACTAGCAAAACATCGTAAATCAACTATACTCGAATAAAAATTAATCAAAAAATTCACATTTTGCTGATATATGATGTGGAGCATATTTTCAAATGCTTGTTTGCCATCGGTATATCACCTTTGGTGAGGTGTCCATTAAGGTCTTTGGCCCATTTTGAAAATTGGGTTGTTTTCTTATTATTGAGTTTTAAGAGGGTTTTTTGGTATATTTTGGATAACAGTTTTTATCAGAATGTGTCTTTTGCAAATATTTTCTCCCAGTCTGTAGCTTATCTTCTAATTCTCTTGACATTTGTTTTCACAGAGCAAAAGTTTTAAATTTGAATGAAGTCCAGCTTATCAATTAGTTCTTTCATGGGTTGTCCCTTTGGTCTTAAATTTAAAAAGTCATTGCCATACCCACAGTCATCTGTTTTCTCCTATGTTATCTGTAGGAGTTTTATAGTTTAGCATTTTACATTTAGGTCTGTAATCCTTTTTTTTTTTTTTTTTTTTTTTTGCGATATGTGGGCCTCTCACTGTTGTGGCCTCTCCTGTTGTGGAGCACAGGCTCTGGACACGCAGGCTCAGTGGCCATGGCTCACGGGCCCAGCTGCTCCGTGGCATGTGGGATCTTCCCAGACTGGGGCACGAACCCGTGTCCCCTGCATCGGCAGGCGGACTCTCAACCACTGCGCCGCCAGGGAAGCCCTGTAATCCATTTTGAGTTAATTTTTGTGAAGGGTGTAATCTCTGTGTCTAAATTTTTTTTTTGCCTGTGAGTGTCCATTTGTTCCAGCATCATTTGTTGAAAAGGTTATCTTTGCTCCATTGTATTGCCTTTGCTCCTTTGCCAAAGATCAGTTGACTATATTTATGTGGATCTATTTCTGGGTTCTTTGTTGTGTTCCATTGATTTATTTGTCTGTTCTTTCACCAGTACCACACTGTCTTGATTATTGTAAGTCTTCAAGTTGGATAGTGTCAGTCCTCCAACTTTGTACTTCTCCTTCAATATCATATTAGCTATTCTGGGTCTTTTGCCTCTCCATATAACTTTTAGAGTAAGTTTGTTGATATCTCCACAATAACTTGTTGAGATTTTTATTGGAATTACATTGACTCTATAGATCAATTTGGGAAGAACTCACAACTTAACGTTATTGAGTCTTCCTCTCCATGAATGTGGAATATCTCTCCACTTATCTAGTTTCTTGATTTCATTCATTAGAATTATGTAGTTGTCCCCATATAGATCTTGTATGTGTTTTGTTAGATTTATACCTAAGTATTTCATTTGGGGGGGTGTGCTAATGTAAATGGTATTGTGTTTTTAATTTCAAATTCTGCTTGTTCATTGTTGGCATATAGGAAAGTGATGGGCTTTTGTATGTTAACCCTGTATCCTACAAACTTGCCATAATTGCTAAATAATTCCAGGAGTCTTTTTGTTGATTTTTTCAGCTTTTCTACATAGACGATCATGTCATGTGCAAAGGTAGACGATCATGTCATGTGCAAAGATAGTTTTATTTCTTCCTTCTCAATCTGTATACCTTTAATTTTCTTGTCTAATTATATTAGCAAGGACTTCTAGTACAATGTTGAAAAGGAGTGGTGAGAGGGAACATCCTTGCCTTGTTTCTGATGGTTGAATATCTTTTGACCATCAATATTGTGTAACAGAGCTTTGAGAAACTTCCTTTTACTTTGCAGTTAAATATATTTTTATTTTAAAATTGTAAGGTTGTTATTCTGCAGTACAGTATTATCTTCTATATCACCTAGCTACCTCCATGAAACTTAATGATTGTTAGCTGTTTCCCACCTGCATCTCCTCTCTCCTGCTTCCTGCTTCCTTCTTCCTTTTTGTTTCCTTTGGTTTCCCTCTCTCCAGTCTGTCCTTTCTTCATTCTATTACATTTGTCTGTTTTCATTTCTGGATTATTGGCAAGTTCGCCAGTTAGTTCATATTGAGGAAAAAAGTTGTGAGGGGTCTAAAATCCAAGGGAAGAGCCCATATAGCAGGAAGAGATATAGAAATGATAGAAATGGTTAAATAGAAGGAGGGAAAAAGTAGCTGGAAGTAAAATGTAAAGGATGGGAGAAAAGATCATAGAACATAGAGACTACTTGAATAATGATGTGTCAGTGAACTTTAAAGAAGACATTTGTTCATATTTCTTAGACTTTCAGAACCAAGACTATCATAAAATAAAATCATAAAATAAAATAAAATCATAAAATAAAATCATAAAATAAAATCCTAAAATCATAAAATAAAATCCTAAAATCAAAATAAAATCCTATTTTAAACGTTAAGAGATATGCACTACATTAATGTTACTTGTTCACCAGTGTGTCTTCTCACGTGAGCTCGACATGAATGTTTTGAAGGTAAGAATATAGCAAAGACATTAGACAGCTGTTCAGTATATAAGTGAAAGGAACATTGTAGAAATAGCAAAGAATTTGGACTTCAAAGACAAGTGTTTCTATCCTTGCTCTGCCACTTAATAGCTGTGGACTTCATTTTTCAATGGGACAATTTATTGAGTTATATTTTTTAAAGAGCCCTAACTTTTTTTGAGGTACATATTGCATTATTTACAGATAAAATGATATGGTATCTGTGGTTTACTTCAAAATGGTGTGCAAAGGGGAAAGTGGATGGGGGAAGTATAGATGACACAGAGTTCATTATGAGTTGATAATTGTTAAAGCTGGGGAACAGGTAAGTGGGATTCTTATTATTTATATGTAACAGATATAGTGCATGAGCACTATTTTGTTCACTTTTAAACATGTATGTTTTTCATAATAAAAAGTTTAAAAATTCCATAAGTAACTCTTTTGATCATGATGTGATGGTACAAATAATGTGTAAGATGACCTAACTGCATATTTAAATGTAAATTATATGTTCTGTAAGAGTAAGCAGTAATATTTGGAATTGTTAGTTTTACTATGATAATAAATTTATAGAGGGAAATGTTAATAATGTTTTATGTAGGAATAACCAAGTTTTCTAGTTTGTTTTATGATTGTTTAAAATGAATATATATATTTAAAAATATTTATTTATTTATTTGGCTGCGCCAGGTCTTAGTTATAGTACAGGGGACCTTCGTTGTGATGTGTGGGATCTTTTAGTTGTTGCATGCAGGATTTTTAGTTGCGGCATGTGGGACCTAGTTCCCTGACCAGGGTTGAAACCCAGGCCCCCCGCACTGGGAGCGTGGAGTCTCAGCCGCTGGACTACCAGGGAAGTCCCTGAATATTGGGCTTTAAAAACACAATATAATTGTGTAATTAAGTTTCTTCAATGTGATTTATATGACAAGTGTGTATACTATAAATAATGTGATACCACCAGTTAGAAAATGCTGTTGATTACTTTAGAAGTGTTGGTTAATTCACCTACCTAAGTTATCGCTACTTGGCACTCAGTAAGTGTTGAACAGATACATGAATATAATAGTTTTGTTTTTATTATTACCAGGAAGAGGAAAAATGTGATGAAATTCTGGAATACTCTGAACCAATTCTGGAGTTTAACAGAAGTGTTAAAGTTGTCTCTACAAAATATAATGGCCCTCCGTTTCCACCAGTTGCTTCTACTTTTCAGCCCACTACTGATGTTCTGGATAAAGTAATTCAGAGAAAAGAAACATTAGAAAATAGCTTAATTCAGTGGTGAGTTTACAGTGGTGTTGGGATGAACAGAATTATAGTAGCAAGTATGAATAGAATGTATGAAACTTTGGTTGAAAATCTTCCTTGTCTCCTTTTGTTTATTAAATTTTTCCTTTGCTGTAGTCACTGGACACTATCTGACATGAGGCTGAGGGTTTCACTAACTGTTGCAAGTATTGTTTCTGTCCTTGAATATTTGTACTGAAGCTGTCTATTATGACAAAAGAGGCTATTGCTGAGTAACAAAGCATTAAAAATGTACAAGTTCTTTAATCCAGTGGTTTATTAACAGAAATTTATCCTAAGGAAATAATCAGTTCTGCTACTAGGCCATAGAATACTTAGCACTTATAGTGCTTACTACAAACAAGGCACTGTTTTGTTTGTTACTTATATAAACTCATAAAGTCTACTTTTATACCTATTTTTACCTGTGGGAAACCTTAAAGAAGTTATGGAATAAACTAAACAACTGAATGTTCATACAGTTATCAAGATTGGGTTTAGAAAAATATTTAATGATGTAGAAAGATATTAATAACACTGGTGCATAAATGAAGCAGGATACTAATGATGCAACCACAGTTTAGAAGAGCTCACTCAAATGTGCGTGGGAAAAATATTGAAAAATAATACCAAATTGTTAACTAACTTAGTTTATTCTTGAATCTGGGATTGTGAGTGAGCCTTATCTTTTTTTTAAAACTTTTATGTGTTCTCTGATTTTTACAATGAACATCTATTACTTGTATAATAATAATTAAGAAGCCTGTTCGCTTCTCTAAAGAAGTGTACAAAAGCAGTCTCTTATTGTGTTTCCCTTCCTTTTCCTCTCCTACTTCCCTTCCTAAAAATGACCTTGAAAGTAAATTTTCTTTCCCTTTTTAGAGGAAAACTACCTGTGTTGCAGTCTATATATTTATTTCCTTGAAGAGAGGGCAGCTGGACTCCTTTTCTAGCTTTGATCTTGTGGGGTTTTATATGTGCTTTCAGAGTAGGGAACCCAACATTTTAGGTGCATGATATGCCAGGTAATCATTGACCTAAACCTTATTTTGAATTTATGAGGGCTGTTAAAGTTTTCATTAGACTGATCAGAAATATTTTTATTTGATAAACTGTCTCCCACACAAAGATTCAGTTTGTTTTTCTAGGAGATATGTTTGAAGTTTTTCTTCTTTCCAGATTCAACTTTCAGAATGACTGCTTTCACATTTAAATGTTTGTGTCCATGGGTACCAGTTATTTTTAAGGGCATTATTTCTAACCATCTATACATTTCAACTAAATTTAGGAATCCTTAACTTTTTTCCCCCAGGGTAGAACAAGAAATAATGGCAAGAATGATCTCTGGGCTTCTTCCAGTCCAACAGCAGGCCACAGCTGACATCAGTGTCTCAGTCAGTGAGGCCAGTGAGCCATTGACTTCTGACATTGGTAAGTGAAATGGAATCTTTTAGCTTTTTTTGTTATTATAAGACAAAACCTTCAGGTTGTTGTGGATTTATATATTCTAGAGGTCACATAGCCCTTGGTTGACAAAAGATAAAAGTCCTCTTCTTTTCAGTGTCACTTCCCAGTTTTCTGTAGTGGAAGTTATTTCTCCCTCACTCCCTTATTACATACTGCAGCATTCAGATTATGCTATCAGCGTCCATCCCTCCTACCCCCAATCTCTCCATTATTTCCCATAGCACTTTGTGTTTGTTTGTGTGTCTGTGTATCTTTTTTTTTTTTTTTTTGCGGTACGCGGGCCTCTCACTGTTGTGGCCTCTCCTGTTGTGGAGCACAGGCTCCGGACGCACAGGCTCAGCCGCCGTGGCTCACGGGCCCAGCTGCTTCACGGCATGTGGGATCTTCCCAGACTGGGGCACGAACCCGTGTCCCCTGCATCGGCAGGCGGACTCTCAACCACTGCGCCACCAGGGAAGCCCCTGTGTCTGTGTATCTTTGTTATAGTAACCATCAAACTGTATTATGATTGGCTTGCATATCTGTCTCACTTACTAGACTATAAATTACTCAAGTAAATGTGATTCTCCTTTAGAGCCTAGCCCTTGACTGACACCTAAGAAGAGTTTAAGTATTCCCTGAATGGATAGAGCCTCTTTCTTTAGGGAGCCCACACCATTCACCTCTGCTTCCTCCTTCCTCTTCCTCTCCCTCTCCTCTCCCTCCTCCTTCCTCCTTTTCATCCTCCTCTCCTTCCCTCTTCTTCCCCCTCTTTCTCCATTAGCTTTTTGAGGCATAATTTACTTGCCATAAAATTCAGCAATTCTAAGTGTACCGTTTGACAAGTTTTGTTAAACAAACACAGCCACATGTTAGCCACACAATCATGTTATAGAAAAACATTTCCATCATCCCCAACAGTCCCCTCATGCCACTTTGCAGTCAATCCCTAACCCCCTCCCATGCCTACTAGACCCTAACAACCACTGATCTACTTCCTATCATTGAATTTTGCCTTTTCTGGAATTTCATACGTATGTAATCATACAGTATTTAGTCTTTTGTGTCTGGTTTCTTTTATTTAGCATAATGCTTTGACAGTCATGTTGTTGCATATAGTAATAAATATTACACTCCATGTATGTACCATAATTTGTTAATCCAGTTACCAGTTGATGGACATTTATAGTCTTAGTTTTTGGCTATTATAAATACAGCTGTGCTATGTATATTTACAAACTAATCTTTTGTATACATCTTTTAATTTCTCTTGGTCATATGATAAGTAGATATCTAACTTTATAGGAAACCGCTAAATGTTTCCAAAGTGGCTGTTCTATTTTGCATTCCAGCCAGCAGTGAATGAGAGTTCCAGCTGCTCCACATCCTTACTAATTCTTGTTTTCAATGTTTTTAATTATAGCCATTCACTAAGCATGTGAAGATATCTCACTGTGGGTTTTGTTTGCAACTCCCCAGTAATTAATGATGTTGTACAATTTCTCTTGTGCTTATTTGCCATTTGTATATTTACTTTGATGAAGCATCTTTAAAACTCTTTTGCTCAGTTTTTAACTGGGGTCTGTGTCTTACTATTATTGAGTTCTTTATTCTGGATACAAGTCCTTTATTGCATATGTTTTACAGATGTGTTATCCTAGTTTTTATCTTACCTTTTGCTTTCTCAGCATTGTCTTTTGAAGACCAAAGATTAATTTTGATGAAGTTTAGTTTATCAATTTTTCTTTTATAGCTTGTGATTTTGGGGGTATACTGTTTAAGAAATCTTTGCCCAACATCATTAAGATTTTCTCCTATGTTTTCTTCTAGAAGCCTTATGGTTTTAGATTATAAATTTAGGTCTATGGTATGTTTTGAGTTAATTTTTATATGTGGTGTGAAGTAAAGATCAAGATTTTTTGTGTGTGTATGGATATCCAATTTTTCTAGTGTTATTTGTTGAAAAGATTATCCTTTCTCCTGCTGGATTGCCTTGACACCTTTGTTGGAAATCATCTGGCTATTATATATGTTTGGATCTGTTTCTGGACTTGCTGTTTGGTCCCATTGATCTACAAGTCTGTCTTTACATCAATACCGCACTTCTTGATTATTGTAATTTAAAAATAAGTCTTGAAATTGGATGGTATAAGTTCTCCGGCTTTCTAGCTCTTTTTTTTTTTTTTTTTTAACATTCCTATATATCGTTACCTCTGTTTTTTTTCCCACTTCTTTCCAGTCCAGAATAACCTCCTGTTCCTCCTTCTTAAACTACCCCTTAACTGCCTAAATCCTAGACATTAGAGTCTGTATTTACTGCTTTACTTTCTCATTTCTCACTTTCTCTTTAGTTTTTATGAGCTGGCTTTCTTCTTCCTTCTCGTTAATGAAATTCCTCTCTTACAGCATTTGGTTCTCAGAGATAACCTTTTTTCAAATCCTTATTCTCCTAGAAGGCTCTAGTATGGGCATTGTTGACTACCTCTAATTATTAAAATGTTCTACTGGTTTTGGTTTCTTAGAATTCATTCTATTGTTCTTCCCCTTATCTTTTTAATTTCTTTAGGACCTCATTTCCTCATCTTTTTTCTACTTGAATAAAAAATTTCCCCCAAGCTTCTGTCCCCTGCCCTCTTTCTTTTCTGTTTTTCTAGTCTCTTCTTGGCAATACTTATCCCGTGTCAGTTGATGACCCCTAAACTACACATTTAGGCTGTAAACTTGCAGTTTTGCCTGTTGATGAGTATTTTACCTGCTGCTCCATTGTCATACCAAACTTGGTGTGTCCAGAATGCATCTCATTTTTCTAACCAACCTTATTCCTCCTTTGTTTCTCTTGCTGTTAATGATTCCACTATTTTCCAAGTGCCCAGTTTTCAAAGCCTTGGAGTATCGCTTGTTCTACTTTGTTTTCTTTGGTCTTCCTCAGTCCACACCCAGCCAGGTCTGATGTCCTGGCTCCATGCAATTTATTCTTATATTTGATTAATTCTTCCTATTTAGTATAACTCAAATGCCTCTTCCACTGGTACTATCCCAGGTTTTCTTTCATCTTCTCATTTTTTGAAGGAAGGAATAAAATGACCAACAAAGTTATGACAAAATTTTTTTACTTCAGATTAGTGCTTCTTTAATGATAAAATCATTTTGTCATGTTAGAAGATACTTTTTCAGATGAAGACATCTAGGAATACAAATCCAAAAGAAAACCAAAACCAGTTCATGCAAATAATTGCTCTGAGACTATTTCAAAATCTGTTGAAAAAGGAACAGATGGAAAATACCAAGTGAAACTGGAATAAAAAAGAACTGGAAGCTAAAGAGAAGGCAAAGGACCATGAAATATGCCTTGGAGAAACAGATAGTCGGACTTCTGTAGCTTTTGGTCAAAATTCTGGTTGTGGAGATGGTATTCAGCAGTCCCAAGACAAGGAGACCAGTCCAGGAAAACAAACAAGTGTCTCCAAAGATTTGTCCGGTTTATGATGGATACTGTCCAAACTGCCAGATGCCTTTTTCTTCATTGCTAGGTCATACATCTCGATGGCATATTTTGGAGTGCTTGGACTCTCCACCAGTCTCTCCTGCTAGTGCAAATCAGAGCTAGTGATAGTCCTCTTAGCAGTCCTTCACATGGGTCAGGTGGTGGTTTCAGTGAGACTAATTCAGGCTTTGTAGCCTTAAGGAAAGATGGTCTAATATAGAGGGTATTTAGATCCTGTTCCCTTTTCTTTAAAAGCATGTGTGTTTGCTTTTGTTTTGCCTATGTCTGGGTAGGGCTTTTGGGTTTTATAACAGAGATATTCTGATGTTTGGTCATGCCAAAACAATGAATTATGGGAACTAAAAACAGAGATCTGTTGATATATACTGTTGAATATAAATTTGGGATTGTGATAGTCTTTGCTATGGAGCTCCAGAGTAAATTGCTATTACTTATCTCTCAACAAGTGATCCCAAGATACCTGTACCTACCTTTTAGGGAATTCTCTGTAATGCCGCCATAGTTGTACTAATTAAGGAGTACTCTTTGGAGAGGTCATGTCTCCATCAAGTTGTATAGATCACTGTTTACTTGTTTTCCACACAGAGCTTTAGAAATATAACCACTTTAAGCGTGATAAAGTCTGTTTAGGAAGTTTTACTGAATTTCATGTACATTCACACAAGTGAAAAGTACAGCCCATTTGGAAAATTAATGTACCTATAGAGCTGCTGACATCAAGCACCTAAACTACTCTAAAAGTTTGAGGAGGATTAGCCTGTAATGTTAGTAACTGAAGTATCTGAAACTAGACGGAAATAAGATTTGTCTTCATATTTATGAAGAAGCTGCCATTTCTCTAAAATCCCCCCACAGTCATTGTGTCCCTGTGTTTTGCCAAGATCTATCACAGTGTTTCCTGGTGCCCTACTCTTGGAAATGTGGATTGTTTTCAGATGAAAACATTTAACGTGGATACAAATCTTTTTTTTTTGCGGGGGTGGGGCGTGCTGAGCGGCATGCAGGATCTTAGTTTCCTGACCAGGGATTGAACCCATGCCCCTTGCAGTGGGAGCATGGAATCTTAACCACTGCACCACCAGGGAAGTCCCTGCAAATCCTTTTTATCACTAAATTTTGTAGTGGTAGGGAAGAGGCCATATAAGTAAATTTTCATCTGGATGTTTTCCTCCCCTTTTTAGTTTATTTAGAGAGGATGTTCATTATGTGAGTTACCATCTTATTCTCTGTCACAATAAGTAGATTTTGTATTTTCATTTCATTCCTCCTCACACCATCTCATACACATATGTTCACATCTCTAAAATTTTAAGAATTAAGGCGTAGAATGCAAGCATGTTTCCTGCACACTTACTCTGAAATTCTTTCATTTTTTTAGTGGAAGGAACCAGCAGTGGTGCCCTCCAGCTTTTTGTTGATGCCGGGGTTCCTGTGAATTCAGACATTATTAGGCATTTTGTGAATGAAGCTCTTGCTGAAACCATTGCCATCTTGCTGGGTGACAGAGAAGCAAAGAAGCCAAGTCCTGTTGTTACAAGTGTTTCTGGGGACGTTTCAATGAGCAAAACACACTTGCCGGTAAGTGTGACTTTACTTCATGACTTGGAGTCCTGGGGAATTTTTGATACCTTTGTTAAAGAACAGTAAAATGGACAGATTTTAAATTGGGTCATAAGACCATAGTTTGTGGTGGAGATTGGTTTCTTGTGGCTTTGATTACAATAACAGTTCCTCCAGCATTTTATTTTAAAAACTTTAAAATCTATAGAAAGTTGAAAGTATGATACAATGAACATCTGTGTAAGCTTTACCTATATTTACCAGCTGATAACATTTCGACACATTTTCTTTATCTGTCTTTATGTGTTGTTTATTATATATGCTTTAAAACTCATTTGAAAGTTGCAGATATCATGACACTTCTAAAAACATCAGTAGTATCTCCTAAGAACAAGATTCTTTATTACATAACCAAAATACCATTATTATGCTCTCCATATTTAACATGGATATGTTAATACTATATAATATAGAGTCTATATTTGAATTTCCCCAGTTGTTCCAAGAATATCCTTATAGCTAATTCTTTTAAAATTCAAGATGTAGCTAAAAATCACATGTACTGCTTTTGGTTCTTATGTAAAGTGATATTTTTAATCTTTAAAAGAAAGTATATTTCAGGCATTTTTGTTATTGTTTGTTTAATCAGCCTTTCTATGTTAAATAGAGTTTCTAATTTATTATAGCAACATGAAATTATACAAAACCACTACCAGTGGAGGGTGGGAGGAGCAATATAGGGGTGGGGCAGTGGAAAGTGCAAACTGTTGGCTGTAAGATAGGCTCAAGGATGTACTGTACAACACAGGGAGTAGAGCCAATATTTCATAATAACTGTAAATGGAATGTAACCTTTAAAAATTGTGTGAAAATTTTAAAAAGCTAAAAAGAAAAAGAAATTATACAAAACCAGAATGTACTCTGTATTACCAACTGTTTAAAACTTCATGGTCAGTTCTGATCCTGTCGATCATAAAAACATCATTTTATATAGGTGAAACATTTAAACTGACTCATCTGAGGTATAAACATAAAGTTACATATTTGAATTCTATGGAGATTGGTGTAATGTAATTGGTGTAGTGTGATTAGTGTGCCAGAGATTTGGTACATACTTTTGTTCTGTGCTTTATTTATTAGCTCATTGGTAATGCATGCCAGTATCAGAGTTGTGGTTATCTCTATGCTAATTAACTTTGATTTGTCTTCTGCCCGTATATTTCAGATATTTTCATAAGGGTGATTTAATGAGAAAATACAGAAAGTATAAATAGGAAATAAATGTAATTGTTAAGAGCATGGACTCTGGAGTTGGGAAGTTCTGAATTTGAACCCTCAGCTCTGTTACTTTAGTCTTGTCTGCATACTAGAGATAAAATACTCAGAGGTTAAATGATGACGGCTTTACCAAAATCTGCTTTCCAAATATTAAGGAGGCCAAGTTCCCCTCCCCCATTGCCATATTGTTCTGTATCTTCAGAATTGCCATGGCTTTCTTTGGCCTTTTCATCTTCGATATATGTTTTAAAATTAATTTTCAAGTTCTGTAAAATATTTTGTTGGGATTTTTTTGGGAATTAATTCAATTTTGATTGGTTTAATTTGAGGAGAATTGACATCTTTATGATACTGTATCTTGTGAGCCATCATAGAAGATTTTGTGGAATATTCAATAAGATGATATATGAAAGAGCTTAATCTAGGGCCTGGAACTTGGTAAATACTCAGTAACTAATTGTTTATCATTATTACCCATTCATTACCAAGACTAGTAGGATACCTTTAAATCCTCTCATGATGATGAGTCAGTAGCATTATATTTGAAAACAGCAATCTTAGGCTATAGGTTTATGCAGTCAAGAAGAATAAAACATAGTATATTTCTGTCACTTAAAAAACAAAGCTAAGAATATGCTAATAATTAAGTAATGCTATAGAATTTCTAATATGCTTCATAATTTTTAAATTGTATATCTCTTTGCAACTCATAATACAGAATAAAGGCCAGTCACCCCACTATAAAAATATGTTTTAGAAAGAGAAAAAAAGGACAAATAGAAAAATGGGGAAAAAACATATCCAGACAGTTCACACACAAAAAGGAAATACAAATGGCCCACATACATACAAAAAGATGGTCAGTCTCACTGATAGTGAGAAAAAAAAATCATTGAATCCATTTTTACTGATCAAATTGGTAACACTCTAAAAGTTTGACTAACACCATTGTTCAGCAAACCTTTGGGAAATGGGAATTCTCATACCTTCTGGAGTTATTGCATTGATAAAATAATATAACTGTGTAGAGGCAAATTTGGCAATATGTATTCACATTAAGAATGCAATTAGCCCTTTAACCAAGCAGTCTCACTTCTGGGAATTTATTTTATAGAAAATCTATACACATATTAAATGACTTAAGTCTCAAAAAACTAAAAATAGAATTACCATATGACCCAGCAATCCCATTCCTGGATATATATCCAAAAAACCAAAGACACTAATTTGAAAAGATACATGCACCCCAACGTTCATAGCAGCATTACTTACAATTGCCAGGTTATAGGAGCAACCTAAGTGTCCATCAGCAGATGAATGGATAAAGAAGATGTGGTGTGTACACACACACACACACACACACACACACACACACAATGGAACACTACTGAGCCATAAAAAAGAATGAAATTTTGCCATTTGCAGCAACATGGATGGACCTAGAGATTATCTAAGGCAGACAGAGAAAGACTAATATCATACAATAGCATTTATGTGTGGATTCTGAAACAAGATACAAATGAACTTATTTATTTACCAAACAGAAAGACTCACAAACATAGAAAATAAACTTATGGTTACCTAGGGGAGAGGTAGGGATGGGATAAATTAGGAGTTTGGGATTAGCAAATTAGTAGTTTATATAAACTACTATATATAAAATAGATAAACAACAAGGACCTACTGGATAGCACAGGGAACTATATTCAGTATCTTGTGATAACCTATAGTGGAAAAGAATCTGAAAAAGAATATATATATGTATGCATATATATAACTGAATCACTTTGCTGTACACCTGAAACTAACACAATATTGTAAATCAACTATACTTCAATAAAAATTTTTTTAAAGTAGGAATATAGCCAATATTTTATAATAACTGTAAACCTAGTGTAACCTTTAAAAATTGTATAAAAATTTTAAAAAATAGAGTATTCTGGACATTAAAAAATGACTTAAGATTATATTTGATAATTCTGAGGAAAGGAACTAAGTAGATAGGACATGGGTAGGAAAGGAGACTTAATTTTCACCATCATCCTTTTGAAGTTTGAATCGTTTGAATTACCTGTTGAACAAATCGATTTTAAAATGTGTGCTTTTTTCTTCCCCAGGACTTTCCATCTCTACATTGTCTTCCTTTTATCCGCCCTACTTTTTCTTATCCTTCTATTGCTTTTCATAAGCTTTGTTCTTTTGTACTGAAAGGGAGTTTTTGATATCTTGTCAATTAGTTAAAATGCTCTCTTTCTGTTACATGGTCTACCCAGCTTGTGTTTGGGTTTGGTCTTCAGCTGTCTGTTTAATCTTCCTCTCTATATTAGATAAGGGGGCCTAGTTCAGAGGCAGAGATGTTTCAGTTGCTGGAGGCTTTCTGTAGGCCGGTCTTGAAACTAATAGCTAGAAGTTCAAGACCTAGGATACAGAGGACTCCATTTCCCCCCCCCGCCCCGCCCATCCATTTAAATTTTATGTAACTCTGAATGAGATCATTTTATTTTTCAAATTACCCTTATTTGGGGATTGTAAGCACCATTTATCTTGTTTTTTTTATTTTAGGCAAGAGTGTGTACCCCAGTGGCTACCCCACAGCCAACTCCTCCTCTCTCACCTTCATCACCTGAGGAGCGTGTGTTGGTAAAAACTCCAGATTCTTCTCCATGTGATTCAGATCATGATGTAGCTTTTCCCATGAAAGAAATATTTGCTGAAGAAGGTAGAAACCTTATTTCTATAACTCAGTTTTAATCTTAGCAACTATTAAATAAAATATCATGGTTTGTTTTATAAGAGTCTTTATAGATTAGTATACACATACCTGTTGCTTACTAGGTTCTAGTAAGTCATTTTTTCTTATAAGGAGTTGGTTACCACTTTTTAAAGTGTATAATCTAGTAGACATTTAGACTAGTTTAAGTTCATGGTGATGTTGAAAGTGATGTCTTTTCAAGGTTATTTTTTGTACTTTACTAAATTAATTTGGAGCTTTTCCCATTAATGGCCATCATTATTATTATTAATTCTTGTTGCCATTATTTGTATGCCAAAATGTTAAACAATGTATCTTGCCTTCCTGTGGAATTCTTTTTGACTTTTTTTTGCTTTTACAAAAAACCTTTAGGGAATAATATGCCTCCCATCACACTTGTTAATACTCCACCTGTTACCCCTGCAACTACACCTCCTCCCGCAGCAGCTCTTACCCCGACTTTGTCAGAGACTTCTATTGATAAATTGAAGATGTCAAGCCCAGAGCTTTCCAAGCCATGGAGTAATGGAGACCTGCCACTGGAAGAAGAGAATCCCAACTCTCTTCAAGAAGAACTTCACCTGAGAGCTATGTAAATGACAGTATATTCATTTTTAGTAACTATACATTTCATCTTATGTTGGCTTAGGTGACCCATTGAAAGCATCAGAAATGATAAATGAAGGTTGATAAACCACAAGCTAATCTATACTTTAGTAGGAAGAAGTTTCATAAATTTTATGTTTTTAAAATTTTTACCAGATTTATTTATACTTTCAGTTCTCTTCTTTTAAAACAAAATTTTGGGGGAAACAGATTAAAATAAAGATATCTATAATATTGTTAATAAAATAGGAGAAGATTTTTCCCCAGTGTGAATCTTCATTTACTATGATCAGTTAACTTTTATATTACCATATATCCCTATGTAGATTTATTTTAGAGATGGTAGAACTTTCAAGATGGTCTGTGATTAAAGCGTGAAGATGATTTTGGAAAAATAAATCTTGTTGGTTAATTATAGTAGTGCAGATTATAGAAATATATAGATATATCTATATATTGATATAGAAATATGTCTAAAGGAGACATAGTACTTTTGAATCTATTTTTAATATAAAAATTAATATAGGCCTTCACCGATGTAATACATTAAAGCTATGTCTCTTTCTTCTTAGTGTAATGTCTGTGGCCAAGGATGAAGAACCTGAGAGCACGGACTTCCCTGCTCAGCCTGTACCTCCAGAGCCAGTTCCCGTTATGCCGCTTCCTGCTGGCACCAAGGCCCTTTCCCCCATACAGATGCCAAGTTCAGATTCATCAACAATGGAGAGTACCTTGAGCATTACTGCCACTGAAACTGAAACCTTAGATAGACCCATCTCTGAAGGAGAGATTTTATTTAATTGTGGTCAGAAAGTGGCTTGTAAGAGTAAGTTAATTTTGCATCAATTGATTTCACTGGTTAGCTTATGATAATTCCTAAGTAATACTTTTCTGTCTAAAGTGTTTTTACTTAATTTTCAAGATGTAACAGGGTATAGTAGAAAGAATATGGATTCCGCAAGTTAACTTTTCTACACCTTAACCTCAGAATGTAAAATCTCCCTCATAAATCCCACCCTCCAGAAATAATATCACTGTTGAAAGTTTGGGATACCCTTCCAGTCTTTTTTTTTTCTATGCATATATAGACACCTAAATACATTAGTATGTATATATATTTTTACCTTTTAAGTAGAGTCATATTATACATATTGTTTTGAAATCTGAATTTTTTAACCTTAAATATGTTATAGACATTTTTCTATATTAATACATATAGCCCTACCTCTATTTTTTAGTGGCTGGGTAGTCTGCTAAAACAGTGCCATAGTGGTGGGCATTTAGATTGTTTTCAGTGTTTTCATACTATACATAACTCTCCACTGACCATCCTTGCACATATATTTATTTATCTTTGTGAACTTCCATAACTGATAACTTCCTTAGGATACATGCCTAGAAGTGGAATTGCTGAGTCAGAGTATGCACATTTAATATAGTAATACATAGGGAATTCCCTGGAGGTCCAGTGGTTAGGGCTCCATGTGCTCACTTCCAGGGGCCTGGGTTCAGTCCCTGTTTGGGGAACTAAAAAATCCCACAAGCCACACAGCATGGCCAAAAAAATAAAATTAAATAGCAATACATTGCCAACATGCTCTCCAGAAAGGTGAATCGGTTTTTAATTTTAATCAGTTTTTAATTATATCAGTAGTATATAGGAGTGCCTCTTTTTAATTTCATGGTTACAGTTGATGTTTAATAGCTCTTTTTAATTTCTGACAAGCTGGTAAGTGAAACAAAAATCTCATCTTTGTTATAAAATGTGCTTTTCAAAGAGCTAGTGAGATTGAATAGCTTGTGAATTATGATTTATGAACTTTGCCAGTATTTTTATTGTGTAAGTTTTAAGTGTAATATTCTATGGCTTTATGGTGAGATTATTTACTAAATTTATGTTTCTTTTTTTTTCAAATTTTTGCATTTTAATTTCTAGTTTTAGGAGATGAAGGACTGTATCTGACAAACCTAAATGATAGCTTATCCAGTACTCTACGTGATGCCCTCGAAATGGTAAGAAGTGATTGACTCCACATTGAATTCTGAGATGAAGAATATCTTGATGAACTTGTTGCTACTGACCAGGGTTTTTTCTCAAATATTTGAGTTATAGTCATAAAATTTAATAAAATATCCATGAAGGAATTTAAGGTTTCTTACACATGTCATTATCATATTTACACATTTCATTATCATAATTGTGAGAATGAATAGAAAATTGTTGTTAACCCCTGTGGCTCCAGTAGTTGAAAAATGCAGTTAATGTAATTAGGTAATGAAAATCTAACTCAAGGCACATTGTCACCTGGATATGTTGCCTTTACAATGTTTCAGACAGGACCTTAGCTTTGGAAACCAACTCTCTTGTAATACATTTGTAATTTTTCCCTAATCGTGATTACAATTCTTTATGCTAAAAAATAATTGAATTTAGTGGCTTTAAAAAAAAAATACTGGGAATTCCCTGGTGGTCCAGTGAGTAAGACTCCATGCTCCCAATACAGGGGGCCCGGGTTTGATCCCTGGGGAACTGTGGGGTCAGGGAACTAGATCCCACATGCATGCTGCAACTAAGAGTTCGCATACCGCAACTAAGAAGTCCACATGCCGCAACTAAGAAGTCCACCTGCCGGAACTAAGACCTGACGCAGCCAAAATAAATAAATAAGTAAAGATTATAAAAAATAATAATAAAAAAATACTGAAATAGGACCCAAGGGTACTAACTCTCCTAGTTATTATCTAGCTTTATGGAAGGAAAATTCCCATTTAAAAATATATATCTTAACATATATAATATATCAACATGTATAATATATATAAAAATACCATACAGAAATGATAATAGGGATTTTCTTTTGAAAATTATTAAGGAATAGAAATCTTTACTTTTTATGTTTTCAAACAACCTAAGCAAGTAAGGGTAGTTGTGTTCAACTTTCATCTACATTCATCCATAGCCTTTGCTAAGCATTGCTATTATTGTTGCTCTTTAAAAAAAAAACTTATTTGATAATTTTTGACATATGTATATATCTGTAAAGCCATTACCATAGTTAATGTAATGAACATGT
The DNA here is from genome assembly GCF_000442215.2 of Lipotes vexillifer. NCBI lineage: Eukaryota > Metazoa > Chordata > Mammalia > Artiodactyla > Lipotidae > Lipotes > Lipotes vexillifer. The sequence goes on along the minus strand of NW_006792881.1, from coordinate 1,824,690 downwards.
TCATCATCCATCACTCCGAAATCTTTCCTCAGGCCCTTTTGTAATCCCTCCTTCTCATCTCTCATCATTCCTCTCATTCTCTATACCTCTTCCAGTAACCACTGATCTACTTTCTATAACTATAGGTTAGTTTGCATTTCTAGATGTATATAAATGGGATCACGTGGCATGTATTCTTTTTTTTGTCTGATTGTTTTAACTCAGCATAATTATTTTGAGATTTATCTGTGTTATACTTTGTATCATAGTTCATTCCTTATTATTGCTGAGCAGTGCTCTATTGTATGGATGTGCCACAATTTGCCTATTCACCTGTTGATGGACGTTTGGGTTCATTTCCAGTTGAGGGCTATTACAAATAAAGCTGCTATGAAGACTTGTGTACAAGTCTTTGTATTGACATATGCTTTCATTTCTCTCTGGCAAATATCTAGGGGTGGAATGGATGGATAATATGGTAGTTATATCTTAATCTTTAAGAAAAGCTGTTTAGGGCTTCCCTGGTGGCTCAGTGGTTAAGAATCCGCCTACCAATGCAGGGGACACAGGTTTGAGTCCTGGTCCGGGAAGATCCCACATGCCGCGGAGCAACTAAGCCCATGTGCCACAATTACTGAGCCTGTGCTCTAGAGCCTGCGAGCCGCAACTGCTGAAGCCCACGTGCCTAGAGCCCGTGCTCCGCAACAAGAGAAGCCACCGCAACCAGAAGCCCACGCACCACAACAAAGAGTAGCCCCCCCTCACTGCAACTAGAGAAAGCCTGTGCTCAGCAATGAAGACCCAATGCAGCCAAAAATAAATTAAAAAAAAAAGAAAAGCTGTTTAATTTGATCTGCCAAAATTTTGCATAGACTTTTTCCTTCTATGTTTTATATTACTATAAATATTTTGGAGCTTTGCTCAGGACATGGTTAAGTACTTAGAGACAGTTTTACCCTTTTGAGTCTTGCTTTTAAGATTTGTTAGGCAGTACCAGAACATTACTCAATCTAGGGCTATTTATCCCCCGCTATGGAGAGAAGACACTTGTATGTACTCCACCCAGTGCCTCATTAATGAGGTTTTCCAGCCTGGCTAGTGGGAACAACCATTATCCAAGCCCTGTGTGAGCATCAGGCAGTGTTATATCCAATCCCTTCTCAGGTGCTCATTCCTCCAGCCTCATGTAATTGTCTCCAAAGCATCTGCTGAGTAGTACTCAGCTTAATACTCAAAGGGGATCTTCAGATTTCCAGAGTTTTCTCCCTCTGCAGCTTTCACTTTTCTAGCAGTCTGTCTTATGAACTCTAGCTGTCTTGGCCTCCCTGGAGTTTCAGCTCCATCTTCTTAGCTTAGGCTCCTGTGCCACAGCCTGGAAACTCACAGATGGTAAGCTGGAGCAGTCATAGGGTTCTTCTGACTTGTTTTTCATTTCTCAGGGATCACTGTCTTTTGTTACCTGATGTTCCATGTCTTGAAATGCAGTTTTTCACATACTTTGTCCATTTTTTAGTTGTTTCAAGGGGGTGGGTGTATCTGGTCCTTATTACGCCACCTTGACTGGAAGTTTTAGAAGTCTAGTTGCATTTTTATCTTTCCATTTGTATCATTATATAGGATCATGATGAAAAAAGAAAGAGATTGGTGTACTTTTGAAACATCATGCCCTTCTATCCCCTTACAATCATAATGCTAGAAATTTCTTTTTTTTGTTTCTTTTTGGCCATGCCACGCAGCTTGTGGGATCTCAGTTCCATGACCAGGGATTGAACCTGGGCCACAGCAATGAAAGCCCAGAATCCTAACCACTAGGCCACCAGGGAACTCCCTAGAAATTTCTTTAAAGCAGCCTATTCAAGTGATGTAAACTAGGATTGTATATTAAATTCACCAGTGGAGCTTTTAAAAATATGCATCCTGCCCCCACCCTCTGATATGTTGATTCGGTAGGTCATGAGTGTTATATGGTATGCATGCATGTGTGTGGGCGGTTAGAAGCCTAAACCTGTATATTTTAAAAAAGCATTCCAAAAGATGATGCTCATTCTTTGTTAAAAATAGTAACTACTCATTTTACTTTGCGTTGAATGAGGTTAAATCACTCGTTTGTGTCACATAGCTATATAGTGATAGATCCACAACTCTTTTTATATGGATACATGATAATTTGCCTTTCATCTTAAGCTATCAACTTAAGCTAAAAACTGTAAATTTTGAGTTCTAATAGGAGCTATCTGAATCCTAAAGCTTGAGTTGCAAGCAGCTGGGTGTGTGTGTCCGGTGTTTGTCAAGTCCAACAAACAAAAAGCAAAAGATGCCATGTAGCATCTTTACACTATTAAAGACACAATAGGGTAAAGATGCCAAATCTGGAGATTCATATATTCAAGTAATAAAATGTGTTAAAACAATTTACTTTACTACATGTAGGAGTATGAAATAATTAATGAAGGAGAGTTTTGATAAGATTTTAATAGGGCAGTTACTTTTTTAACAGTAATTATTTATTACAAGTAATTGAGTCTGTTCTGAAGAGAGTGGAAATCACTTTTATAAAATAATATGCGGGGGAAGCATAAAGGAGAAGTCTTTGTTTTCAGAGAAGCATTACACTAACATTTGGCTTACTTAATATGTCATTAGGGCATTTTTATCCATTCTTAGAACTTTATCATGGTGCCAAAGCACATTTAAGTTTGTTTAAATAGCTGAACTGAACCAGGACTAAATTATAACATCTTTCTTTTTTTACATTTGAAACTAAACTTTAATTTTCATATTTTTACTAAGCCTAAATCAGATATGCTACAAATTCATGATAAAGTCACATGCAGAAATACAATCTTGAAAAAGACTAACTTTGCAGTTATGTACCAGTAGGTATTTATCTGTGTACACCTGGGGGATAAAGACTTGTACTGCAGAGTTAAACTTTATTTCATTAAATGTAAGATACTTAAGTAAAAAAAAAATACTATTAATGGAGTATAAAATCATGCTAATCCTTGTATTTACAAGGGAATCCAGTTTTCTGATTCCAGTTTTCTGTGGCCCACACTGTCCTTCATTTTCGGGACTGGTCTATTTTGAGGCACCAAGAAGTCTAAGCTGGGTCTTCCAACTAGGGCTTTCAGTACCTGCTCCCTAGCGAGTACTGGAGGTCAGCGCCAAGGCAAATGGACAATCAAAGGTCTATAGGTGCCTCAGCATATTTCTGCAGTTTTTCATTTCTGCCTGTGGTCCAGGTTGCACCACTGCTACGGTGCTTTGCCCCCATTGCCACACCGGGGGCACAGCTTTGTGTGCTGCATCAACATGAAGCAGGAAACCGTGTGAGCCAAAAACTTGATGACACTGTATAAAACATTTATGAATCATTGTAACTCAATCACATGGGACAAAGGGTCCAACTTTCATATGATTTTATAGTAAATATCTAGTTTAAATGTAACCCAATTATTTTATACTGTTATTTACATTTGAGGCAAAAATAAAGGGTTTTTAGTATAGTTGAATGGAAGTGAGATCTAAATGATAATAAAGAGTCCATCTTGGGCTTCCCTGGTGGCGCAGTGGTTGAGAGTCCGCCTGCCGATGCAGGGGACGCGGGTTCGTGCCCCGGTCTGGGAGGATCCCACGTACCGCGGAGCGGCTGGGCCCGTGAGCCGTGGCCGCTGGGCCTGTGTGTCCGGAGCCTGTGCTCCGCAACGGGAGAGGCCACGGCAGTGAGAGGCCCACGCACCGCAAAAAAAAAAAAAAAAAAAAGAGTCCATCTTCTTTCTGTAAAGTGCTAATATGACCATGTCCATGATGACTGTTAAGTTTTATTAATCATAAATTATGAAAAATGTAATTGATGGATTAATTTTTGTTTTTTTATTGTATTGTCTTTATATTTTACTTAGGAAGATGATCCTCCCAGCGAAGGACAAGTGATTAGGATGCCCCATAAGGAAATTCATGCTGATGCAATTCTTTCTGTTCTTGCTAAACAAAACCAGGAATCGTTAGTTTCACAGCAAATGGTCTATCATTCAGAGGTATTTTTTAACCTTAATTTTCTTTCTGTTAGATCTAAATACAGGAAAAAGATAACAAAAATATTCCTACTTTTAGTTAAAGCACTCTAATACTTCAGCTTACTCAGGGATCAGCCTTGCAGTAACTTTAACCTAGAACTGTAGTTGTGAGTTTTACAGCTGAAAGGAATTTAAGCCATCTGTTCCAACTCTCTTATTCAACAGATGAAAAAAGCTGAAGCCCTTTTAAATGATTTGTGAGGATCGTTCATTCATTCTTTCTTTGTTTCTGCAACCATTTACTGAGCATCTACTATATGCCAGACATAACCTCCAAAAAGGTACAAAGATGAATGAGGCAGGGTCCCTGCCTTTAAGCAGCTTACAGTCCTGCAGGGAGAAAAGAGCTTAAACAATTACTCTACCATGCAGTAACTGATCAAATAGCTGGAGAAGTAGATTGAACAATATGATCGTAAAGAACCTTGTAGGCCATGCTAAGGCTTGGACACTATGGAGCCCCTTAAGATATTTTTGGGCAAGGGAGTCACAGGCTAAGATATTTAGGAAGACATATGGAGCCGTGGACAAGTGAGGCAAAGATAGAGGTTTGTCAGAACATCACTGGAGTAGTCCAGAATGAGAACATGAACAAAGGCAATTAAGTAGAGATAGAAAGAAGAGAGATTTAAATTTAAGAGTACTGATTGGCAGTAATTGGTCACTGGTTAAGGGAAGTTGTGGTTGTGTAGCTCTTGGCTTAGAAAAGCAGAGAAGAGTGCCAAGTATTGTGGGGAAGGTAATGAATTTGATTTGAAACATTAAGTTTAAGGTGCTTAAGGAAATTCCAGGTGGAAATGTACAGTGTAGTTGCTCAGGCTGGTTAATGATAAAGGTGGGACTAGGATTCTTGATTCTATTTAGTATTCTTTCTATTGTATTTGGTTGTCTTTGCTTGAACAGGTGTGACACTGGCTGTAGATGAGCTGAAGATCTGAGGACTATACAGAATCCAAGGAGATGGCTGGCTTTATTTTCTATTAATTTTTATCTTAAAAATTTTAATTCTTAGGAAAGGTAGAAGAAAAAAGATATGGAACTTAGTAATGGAAAAAATGGAAATTTAACTTACTCTTTCTTATTGAAAAATGACTAAATTTTCTGCAACTTTACTTAGCTATTGACCAAAAATTGATTTCACTGGAAAGATACTAGTTCTGATTGCTGTTGCTAAACTCAAGAAAGTACTCTCATAGCTGTAGAAACCAGTAGGCTGAGAGAGAAAGAGGAGAGAGAAAATGAGACAGACAAATGGCACAAAAAAATAGTAGAAATGTCAGTGTAGTTTAAAAGTTCCACTAACTAATCCCTCTTTCCTTCATTTTGGAAATCAGTAATATTGGTTCATTTATTCATTCGATGCTCAGACTTTTCCATCTTTTTAATGCTGGGAAATTTCTCTCACTACTTTTTCAATTTTTTTCTTCCTCTCATTTTTTCCCCCTCTGGCTAGAACTGTTATTTCCAGACATTAACACTTCTGCTTCTGTTTGTTTTACCTCTTAGACTTTCTATGTCTTCATTCTTTCCTACTCTCTTCTGGGAGAGTTCTTCAATCTGATCTGCCAACCACTAAGTTGTTCTTTAGCCTACTATTTATCTGATTTATTATATTTTTCATATCTGATAGTCTTACTTGGTTCTGTTTTTTAATGATTTTTTCTTTCACATTGTTAATATCTTTCTTTATTCCTTGTGTGTATGTGTGTATGATTAATGTTTTTCACTTTTTTTTTAAACACTAATTGATTCCTCGAATATCTGTTTCTTTTTTCTTTTTTTAACATCTTTACTGGAGTATAATTGCTTTACAATGATGTGTTAGTTTCTGCTTTATAAGAGTATCTGTTTCTTTTGGTATATGAACTCATGTTCCAGGGCCGGGGTAGGTGGGGTGGCAGCGGTGGGAATAAGCTATTCTGTGAGAAATTGTATTGCGTAAGGACTAAAATCAGGCCATAGTCTGTTCCTGTGAATGTAAGAAGAGAGGAGGAGATGAGCCCCAGGGATGGGCATCTCAGGCAGCACAGAACCACTATTGATCGTGGCCACTGCTGTTTGCTGGTACTCTACCGTTCAGTGTTTCTGATGGTTGTTGTGTCTTTAAAACCCTTAGGAAGAAGTTTCTTTGGGAAGTTTTGTATTCCTGTCCTGGGGTGAAGAAGGGAGAAAGTGAAGGAATGGATGGTCATGGGTTCCTGGTCAGATGTCATCCATAACTTTTTACCCCAGCTGGGCCTTCATGCTCCCTGATGTTACTCTGGGGTACTAGTATCTGCAGCCCAGATTGTTACCAAGATCTTTATGGTTAAGGGACAAGCAGTGATGATCTCACGTTAATGAGGGAAAAAGGGAATGACAGCAGCACTTTGTACCAATCTTTCTTCTCACTAAACCTCCTCTAGCGACCCTCCTCCTCAGGATGCAGCCCCTTTCTCCCCACACACACCAAGTCAAGCTAGTCGTCAGTCTTTCTTAGTGGTTTTTCACAACTTTTACTTAGTTCTCAGAATCCTGGTTTCTTCCCACTTATGTAGTTACTACAACATTGTTTGGGGAACAGGGAGCTGGCAGCCTTTGTTAGTGTGCCATCTTGGCTAGACCAGAAGCCCAGAAGTTGGAATTTTATCCTTTCCAGATCTTTTTCTAAGCATCTAAGCATTTGCATATGTGTGTTTGTGTGTGGTCATGTGTGGATAATTTTGAGGTATGTGTATGTGTTTTTCTGCCATCTGATTCTTAAAATTTAACTATAAATCCTAAAGATCCACCATATCCTTTTTATCTACCATGTAGTATACCCTAGTTTAATTATTCTACTGTTGAAGGATTTTTAGATTGGTTCCAATTTTTTTTCTCTCCAAACTGTAATAAGAATAAAATCCTTTTTACGTTATGAGGAATTGCCTTTCTATAGAAGATGAGGGGTGGAATTACTCAAAAGGCACGAGCATTTATAATTTAAATAGACACTAATAAATTGCTTTTCAACTATATGAGATTCCTTTCCAACACCACATATGATATATATATATATATATATATATATATATATATATATATATATTTTTTTTTTTTGTGGTACGCGGGCCTTTCACTGTTGTGGCCTCTCCTGTTGCGGAGCACGGGCTCCGGACGCGCAGGCTCAGCGGCCATGGCTCACGGGCCCAGCCGCTCTGCGGCATGTGGGATCTTCCCGGACTGGGGCACGAACCCGTGTCCCCTGCATCAGCAGGTGGACTCTCAAACCACTGTGCCACCAGGGAAGCCCACATATGATATTTTTAATCTTAAATTTTTGCCAGTCTGATTAACAGCGACATTTAGTGCGTTATCCTACATTTACAGAACTATCAAACATTTGTTTTATTTGTAATAAGAACTAGTAGTAATGATACATTTGTAAGTTAAAATATTGCTTTGGTAAGGAAATAGTAACCATTCTTTGTGCTTAAACAACTCTTTGCCGAGAGGGAGCATCAGGTCAGTGAGAGTAGTCTGATGACAAAACTGCAATTTGTACATTTATGTGGATGGGCCAGGTGTACTACTAGAGATCATAGGTAGCCTAACTTAGAATTGACATGAGTCTGAGCTTTGAGTATAATATTAAAATGATAACTGCTTATGAGTACGAGAGCATTTTGTGAATAGGGAAGCTGAATCTTCAGTAGGGTCATAGAGTATTAAGGTGTTAAGTAGTTCAGCAGTTACAAGTACCTTAAAAAATTGGTTCACAACAGAGAAGGTACTATATATTGCACAACATTTATATGGTAGTGGCAGAGTAATATAGGCACTGTGAAATATTTCTAATTAATTTCTAGGGAAAATGTATATGCTGTCATTCTAAACTTTGCCCAAGAATCTCCAAGGGTTTTATATTAATTGCAAAACAATCTTTTTCTTTTTAAAGGGTGTTGAGCAACTGATATTCTTAAAGAAAAGTCAGATTACGGGATAAGGGGAGCTACAATTCTGTAGAGGATAATTAGGGCAAATTGTAGAAAATCTTGAATGATGAGCTAAACAGTTAGATTTTATTTTGTAATCAACAGAGTCATCAAAGATGTTTCAGCAGTGATTTCTTCATATATTCTAGTAAAAAAACTCTACTTGGTTGAAATTAAACTCCTTTTAATAAAAAACATGAGAACTCTCATATACTGGAATTTTTATTCAGTTCTTGATTAGTAAACTCATTTATTAGAATATCTCCAAGTCACAAGATGTGCTAGTGATTAAGGCATATTATTTTTAATACCAAAAGAAAATAGAATTCATCATTTTTTTAGTTTTTATTTATTTCATATATTTGATAAACATATTCATACTTTTTGTACATTTTCATCAGTTGTTTTATTATAAAGTTCACACTAACAACTTTAGCCAATTTTCAGTCATAAAGAACAAGAGGTGAATTTTCTATTCTTCTAATTAAGCTGTATGAACAATGTATAATGTGTGACAGCATTTAGTGTTTTAAATAATAACATTTTTCCGGTGTGTTTTATTGTTGTCTAATTTGGAGGTTGAAGAAAACAGATAATGGGTATTTAACTTCATAAGAAATAAGATATGGAGAACAAAGCCTGCACTTAGATATCTTATTAAACTAACTTTCCTGTAGCGTGTATGTGGCATAATAAGGACTTCCTAAAATAGCTTTCAAGTAGTCATGTGGTCTGCATCATGATACATTTGACAAATATTTCTTGTTTTGACTTGATTTTAATGTAATGTTTGTAACAATGGTTTCTACTTTTTACAGGACTTGGAAGACAGTGTAGGTGAACTTAGTGAAGGACAAAGGCCCAGGCTGACAGCAGCAGCAGAGAACATCTTAATGGGACATTCCGCCTATATGCAGCAGCCTGTAACTAACGCAGAGTCTTCAGATCAAAGATGTGCTCCTAAGCCATTATCTCAGCAGTGTGACACAGCTACAGGTATACACCAAAATATTGCTTCTTGATGTATTTGTCTGTTAGAATATTCACTTCGAATCCCATCATACTTTTTTGGTACTGTTTCCATGTTGAATGCTGTATTCTGTTTTGTATTATAATCGACAGTAGTGTTCCTAATCTGAATTAAGAAAAGCATAACTATTTTCAGGTAGGGGCTTACAAAATTTCCTTATTAAAAGGGATATTCATAATTGAAAAGTTTGATAATGACTTTTTCTATGGTATTTATAGCAGTATTTCCCCAAAGTGTTGGTACGTGAATCACTGGATGGAGCATGAGATAATTTTGGTAATATGCATGTGTCCACCTAAAAATTTTTAATAGTGATGTATTTATTTTAATATATACTGGAAAAATATAACCAGCACATCAAAACTGTGACATAACAGATCTTGCGTAGCACAATGTTAAATTAGGTAGTGCTGTAGACGTTCACTCTTCTGACTCAGTGCTCAGTGTACTCGGGACTGTTTTGGAATTTTATTAACTAAACTTTCTGCTGTAACACTTTGGGAATAAGAGTAGAATAGAGAATACCAATTTCTAGCATATGTAGTTGATTTTCATTATTTATAGTACTTATGTCCTGTAGAGTCACCAGAAACATTGAATTAGCAAATACTGAGCCACTGCTTCTAGGGGAAATACAAGGTTAGGTTCCTGTGAGCCTCTGATTATAACATTTTTGACAGTTGATCAATACATAACTTTGTTTTATGTGTGTTTCTATTTAAGGACACTTATTTAATATATATTGTTGATTCATTAACATTGAATCTCACGGCCAACAGCACTTAACTCATTCCTGAATGAAACTTATCTAACACATATATTTTTTCTGTAAGGCCCATCGCAGCCTTCTTGCACTTAGGTACACTAGAGAGCACTTCTGCACTATGTTTGGGGGCCATTTTAAACACCCACAAAATCACCAACAAAGCGTTAAAAAATGTGAAAAATGTGTCACTAAATAGACAGCGAAAAAGAACACTTGGTAAGAGCTGATAAGAAAGCAGAGCAGCACCGTGTTCAACCTCATCTGCTGAAGTGTGTGTAGGGTGATTCAGGTTTCTGCTGCTCTACACATGTCCACAAATGACTGTGAACGTGCTGTGAAAATTGATTTCAGGGTTACAAATAAATTTTATCAGATAGGTGAATTTGCAGAAATGGAATCTTCAAATTAATGAGGATCAACTATATTCTCATTTATTGATTTTCTCATGCCCATTGCTGCATTCTCTTAAATGGAAAGAACTTCTGGAGGTATGCAGATTTGCCAGAAGTTAGAAGAGGAGATGCTGGAAGTTAGAAAAACCTTGGCACAGAGTATGAGCGAACACCTTATCATTCAGAGCTGAGAGACATTCAAGACTGAATTTTCTATGGGAATGAATGTAAATTAATATTTGAATTATTTATTTTATGCACATAGTAAGAGTATTAATTTTTTTACATTTTTAAAAATGTGGCATTAAAATATGACTTCTATATTTGTATCCAGCTAACCGTGCAGAGTGCAATTAAATAGAATTGACACTAGATGGCTCTCGCAGATCACTTGAGAGCTGCTTGGTACTTGGCGAACAAAGAGGTACTTGTTAAATTGTTACAGAAAATAAAAATAAATAAATAATAAATGTTATAGAATAAAATCCATGAGGATATATCCTGTTTAGCCCCTCCTTATACCCTGGTATCACCTAGCAGATTACCTATAGTACAGTTCATTTTTAATTGTAGGCACACTATAGATATTTATTTAATTTAATTGGAAAAAATAATAAGTAATGTGGCGTAAGATTGAGCATATAGATGGGTCAGTATGACAGAGTGGCCAAGAGCTTGAGCTTTTGGAGTTTCAGAAGTCAGTTTGAATTCCAGCTCTATTTTTGGGCAAGTAACAATCTTTCTGAGCCCAAGTTTCTTCATCTATCAAGTGGGGATAATATTAATGTATTAGTTACCTATTGCTATGTAACAAATTACCCCCAAATTTAGCAGATGTAGACAGCAAACATTTATTATCTCACACATTTCTGAAAGTTATGAATCTGGGAGTAGCTTAGCTGCATGGTTCTCAGGATCTCTCATGAAGGTGTAGTCAAGCTGTTGGCTAGAGCTGCAGTCATATGAGGGCTTCAGCTAGGGTTGGAGGATCTATTTTCCAAGCTCACTCACATGGCTGCTGGCAAGATGCCTCAGTTCCTCATTACTGGAACCTTTCTATAGAGCTATCATGACATGGCAGCTGGCTTTTCCCAGAGTGGATGATCTGAGACAAAGTGAACAACCAAGATGGAAACCACGATGTCTTTTATAACCTAGTCTCAGAAGTGACATGCCATTATTTCTGCCACATTCTGTTGATAACAGAGACCAATCCTGGAATAATATTGTAGGGGACTACAGAAAGGTGTGAATACCAGGACCCAGATGTTAGGGGACCATCGTGGAGGCTGCTTACCAGAAACAATATCTACCTCCTAAGGTTATTAGGGGTGGGTAGTAGGTGACAATGCACATAAAGTAGTTAGCACTGTGCTTGGCACATGGTAACTGTTACTATCTTTAATAATGCTTGGAGAATGTAAAAATATCAGTACCTTCTCAAATGTATTTAATGGAACCAGAAACTATCCACAGTTGCTTAAAAGGAAGGTGCCTATAGAGAGCTAGTTTGTTCCTCTTGCTTTAAGTATTTTGTTACATTATGTTTACTGTAGAAGAATGAGTCCCAGTGTATCACTATTTCCGCTACTGGCTAATCTCATGCCTTTCATGTTGATTTTTAGTAACTTTGTTTACAGAGGCTCAGCTATTCTTACCTTGCCTGTCCCCACCCCTGCTTATTTTCAGAAAGCATCCTATTTGCAACCTATAGTCCCCTATCACTGTTTCTAATTCTGAGGCTTTCACGTTGGGTTGAGTAACAAAAAGATGCTAAATAAGGTTTGAAGAATTGTCTCGAGAACCCTAAAGTGTAAACTGTTATTTTGAACAAACTGTGAGGACTCTGGGACTTACTACCAATTATAGCTCTTCATTTACTCAGAAAACTTGTATTGAGTACCTACTGTGTACTCGGTACCAATATATTAGTACAATATTAGGGTCTTGAGATGCAGAGGTAATAGACATCTGCTCTCAAGGAAGTTTACAAACTCGTGTAGAAGAATATGAGACAGCAGTTTTAATATTGTGTGATTAATGCACAACACAGACTGCTTTGGGAGCGCAGAGGAGGAACAGCCCACACATGAGAGCTCAGAGAAGGTTTCCCACAAGAGCCAATGTGAAAATGAATCTTAGAGGAATTAGCCAGATGATGAAGTGTGATAAGCACGTTCTAGTTTATTCATTTACTTATTCAGAAAATATTTTTTGAGTGCTTGCTCTGCTCTAAGCACAGTCTAGGTGGTAGGAATATAAAACCTGGTAAGGCCTAATCCATAATGAATTTTTTCTCTAGTAGAGGTAGTAGAGAGAAGGCAAAAACATGCAATAAATTACTGTAGTTATTGTGAAGCAGTCCGTATGGGATGGGAGTACAGGTCAGTTGTAGCTGGGGAGGGCAATCAAGAAAGACTTCATGTGTGAGGAGCTAACTTGAAATGAGTTCTCAATGATGAATAGATGTTTGCTGTGTAGTAAGTGTAAGAGAAACCTCCAAGGCAGAATATGCAATGAGACAAGGGGATAAAGTAAAAAAAAACAAAACAGTGAAACTTAAGTGGAGAAATGTAAGTACTTTATCAGTGAATTAGACTTTAGGATGCAATGGGATTGGAACAGTAGCAGAAACCAGGTGGATATAGATAATAATATCAAGTGGTTTTTTGATTTACTCTAAGACAGTAGAGATTCGTTTGTGTGCAAAATGGAAAGTAATTCCAATCTTACTTTATATTTATGCCCATGGAAAATTCAGTCTTGAATTTCTGTCAATTCTGAATGTTTTGTGATATTCACAGATCCATTAAAGATTGTATGTAAATGAGTGATATGATCATATTTGCCTTTTATTTAGCAAGATCATGTGAGGTGCAGTGTGATGGATAGATTGCAGAGGATTAAGACTGGAGGCAAGGAGCCTCTGGCTTAGGCAGTTATTAAAGTAAACCTGGCGAGACATTATTCAGCAGCGAAGAAATATGAAAAGGGAGACTTGAGAGACAATTGAGGAGGAGCGTGGACGAGACTTAGCTGAATATGAGCGGCGCAAAAGAAGGGAGGGTCTAAGATGACTCCAGGTTTGGGCTAGAACGATTGGATAGATGGTATTTCCATTCGCTGAGGGAGGGAGGGATTCTGGAAGAAAGACAGAATTAGGAGGAAATAAGAATGAGTGGGGTTTCATCTATGTGGAATTTGAGGTACCTTTGGGTTTCATACAAATGGAATAATTTATTAGACAGGCAAGAACCAAAGCTGCTGCTGGCACTGGCAATTCAAGCAGACTTAGTCTTCTCTGAAAGTCTACCATGGTTGCTTTTTCAAAGCAGTAAGGTTCTAGAAAAGTAAAATTAGGGATTTTAAATTATGGTTAATTAAATTTGTCTTGAATAGAATAATACTTTAAGTGTCCCTCTTACAAAGGGCTAACTAACGTACATTACACTCAATGAGCATACTTTTTAGAAGTGACACAGCAAGTTCAACATTGTTGTGATTGCTGTCATGGAATCCTTTCCCGATCCCTTATCACTGGGTTAGGTACCTTCAAATATGCTCTCTGTGTAGTCCTCCAATGTCGCCTGCCTAATGTTGCTCTTATCACACTGATTTGTAATCTCACTTGAAAATGGAGACTTTATCTTGTCCACTGTCATAGCCCTGTCATCTAGCAGAGTATGTGTAGCATAGTCAGTAAATATAGGTTAAGTGATAGGGTGTTATATGGGCTGAAAGCTATTATGCACTTTTAATGCTTTGGGGAGATGTTTGATTATACACTTTCTTTGTTTCTATATTTAATTTTTTTCTTCTTTTATCACAATTTACCTTGTGTCCTTTTTTTTTTTTTTTTTTTTTTTTTGCAGTACGCGGGCCTCTCACTGTTGTGGCCTCTCCCGTTGCAGAGCACAGGCTCTGTACGTGCAGGCTCAGTGACCATGGCTCACGGGCCCAGCCGCTCCGCGGCATGTGGGATCCTCCCGGACCGGGGCATGAACCCGTGTCCCCTGCATCGGCAGGCGGACTCTCAACCACTGCGCCACCAGGGAAGCCCCCTTGTGTCCTTTCTAATTAACTTTTTTCTTTACACCCATACATCAGCCACATATCATTTTACAGAAAAATAAAATATGATTATATCATATATTACTTTAAGTTATACTCTTTTTTTGAGTACTCTTCATCTACCCCTCCTCCTCACATTTTCTCCTGTCCCACTTTATGCCTTGACTCGTGTTAAGATTCTGGTATGTAACCTTCCTGTTTTTTTTTTCCTTATGCATATATAATAATTATATACACACACACATACATTATACATGATAGGTACATATGATGTGTGTGTATTTGTTGTCATTTTACAAGTTGAGATTGTGTCATGCACACTCGCCTGCATTTTTTTTTCACCCAGTAAACCCTGCAGAAATTACTCCACGTCAAGTAGTAGTGCTTAAATTCATCTTTTTATTGACTTTTTATCCACTTTTAGTATGGATTTCCAATAATGTATTCAGTCATTGGTCTGTTGATGAATATTTACTTTATTATCATTTCGCACCTACTATAAACAGTGCTAAAGTAAATATTCACACATGTGTATCCTAACATATTGCTGCATTTTATATTTAGGGAATAGTTTCCCAGAAGTAGTTACTGGGCCCAAGGGAAAATATATTTAAAAATTTAAAATAGATATACCAAGTTGCTGTCTTAGAAATTTAAACTAATTTATTTTTATTAGTAATATATTACAACCTTCCCTCTATATCCCTTCCAGAAATTGTGTTTACTACTATTTTTATTTTTGTCAGTTAAAGTATAACGATATGGCTGACTACTGCTGAGTTTATGTTTGTTGGCTATTTGTATTTGCTCTTCTGTGAATTACCTACTTAAGTTTTTCCCCCGTCTGTTAGGTTCTAAGTTTTTCTTGTAACTTTGTGAGACCTATTTCTGTATTTTAGATATTTTCTATCATCTGTATTGCAAATGTCTTTTCCCAAATTTGTACTTTGTTCATTGACATTATTTATATTATTTTCCATATAATTAAAAAAAATTTATAGAGTTATTTACATCTTTTATACTTCCTGTGTTTTCATCACATGGTTAGGTTTCCCCCAATACAAGCTTACACCTGTAGTCTCAGATTCTTTTTGCAAGTTCATTATTTAGTATATATTTATATTTAAGTCTATCTGGAATTTATTTTTGCAAGTGGGGTAAGGTAGAAGTGCAATTTGATTTTCTTCCAGATAAGTAGTCAGTTGTGCCAATTATTATGTATCTTTTTCCTACTGAATTGAAATATCAACCAATTTGTATATTAAATTCTCATAGATGTAGGAATTTTTTTTTTCTCAATTCTTTATTCTAAGTATTCTAGATTCCTTAGGATCTAAAACACATTGGACTACTGTGTCTTTATGGTACATTCTGTTATCTGATAGGGCAAGTTTACTTTTTAAAGTAAATTTTCCTGGGGCTTCCCTGGTGGCACAGTGGTTGAGGGCCCGCCTGCCAATGCAGGGGACACGGGTTTGTGCCCCGGTCCGGGAGGATCCCACATGCTGCGGAGCGGCTGGGCCCGTGAGCCATGGCCGCTGAGCCTGCACGTCCGGAGCCTGTGCTCCGCAACGGGAGAGCCGCAACAGTAAGAGGCCCGTGTACTGCAAAAAAAAAAAAAAAAAAAATTTTACTGCTTTTCTTGACAATTCTCAGGCATTTATTCTTCCATATAAACTCTAAAATTATGTTTTTCAATTAAAAATCACCCTGATTGGAATTGTGCTAATTTATATATTAATATTGGAAGAATTGACATTTTTATATGTATGTATAAAAATACATTTTATGTATTTTACTATTTGTCCAGATCTTGTTTTGTGCTCTTCAATAAGATTTCATAATTTTCTTCATTTTCTTCTTCTATACCTTTCTTAATTATTTTACAGTTCTGGTCACTATAGTAAAAGATTATTTTTCTATTTCTAAGTGCATATTGCATAATATAGAGAGAAACCAATGACTTTTGTATATTTTTTTAGCATCCAGTCATAGTACCAAATTGTCTTATTAATTCTAATAAAATTCTTTTTCCTCACTAGGGACTCTAGAGCTTTCTAGGTATATAATCATATAATCAGTACAAAAAGTTTTTGTATGTATGAGTTCTTTTATCTTAATTCATTTGCCAGTCTTAAGAAAATGTAGGAAAAGTGACATAGGAATAGAAAAAGCCATATCAGAATATAAAAAGGCCAATATGAGGCTTGGAACAATGGTTGCTCTAAATGATGCATGTTATTAAAATTCTTTAAATTAATCTTATAAATAAAATGAGAATAAAACAGGTAATAATTTTGAGAAATTGTTTTGTGTAGATCAAATTCTGGAAAGGTAGAACTTAAAAGTCAGTGTATGTATTCTGCTTTATATAAAACCCACCTAAAATTATAGATTAACATAAAAAAACCAGAGAGTGCTTATTTGCTAAACCTAAGAAATTGTCAACATACTGCCCTTAAATGGAAAATACCTGTGGGGTCTTTAAGATATCATTTCATTTAAAACAATTTATGTATAGTGCTTCAGGTCTATTTCTGCTGATTAAAATGAGACTGCATTGTGCTATATTTAAAAGGTGACCATTAATTAGGAAAAACAATTTTCTTAGAAATAATTTAGCAAGAATGTGAAATAAGGAACAGTGACTAGGAGTTGAAAGATGAGGATTTCAGTTCCTTTTCACCTCTTAGCTCTGATATTTTGACAGTTAACTTCCCTGAGCCTTACAGTGAAAGACAGTTATAAAACTATCGGATCCTCCTGCCTTACAGAATGATTGTGAGATTCAAGTTAAATGAGATAATATATGTGAAACTGCTTGGAGTATAAAATGTAATGTAAATGTACAGTGATATTATTAGATAAATATTTATCTCTGCTCTTATTGTCTTCTTTTTATTGATTTCATTGAGATGTCATTTGGATGAGGAAAAGAGGAGCTTGATCTTTTGAAGAAAAATACCAGAACAGAACTAAGCAGTACCAACATTTTCTAGTCAGGAAATTGCCCCTTGATTTAAGATTACATTTTAGATGGAAAGTATTCTATTGACTCTTATTGATAGAAAAAGTAATCTGGAGTGTTAGGAGTTGGTGTGTAGGAGTGAGTGTTGGGTGTGGACTGCGTGAACAGCTTGCTGATTGGAACCTTAGAATAGTCCATAGATTTGTTTGAACATAGGTATTTTTTGCATTCTCTATGAGCTTTGGTTTTAATTGCAGTGAAGGCTTGGTGACATGTATTTTCTGTTGAAGTACTTCTAATTCAGCAGGTAAGAAATATTGGTAATTTTAGCCAATTTTTCTTTTTCTAAGAAATAATTTATTTTAACTTTTTGTTTACATACTTGATAACAGATGATATTTATGAAGATTTATGTGCCAGTCATGGTCCAATGAGTTTGGGAGAATTGGAGCTGCAGCCAGATCCTCACCTTGCCCTTCCCACGAAACTTCTGACAACACAAGAAGATGATGTTAAATTATCAGTAGCAGCTGAAGATTCTCCTCAGGTACCCAATTAATAGCACTTGTACTTTACTTAAATCAGAATGGTAACAATATTGCCTTAGCGTAGAACACTGTCAAGAGCACAGTCTTTGGAGTCAGACAGCCTCAAATCATGCCTCCTTTTTTCACTAACTCAAGCCTGGAAATAGATCTTAGCTCATCCAATCTCTGGCTGTGACCTTGAATACATACTTAGCCTTTTTCTAAGCCTTAATTTCCTCATCTTTAAATTAAAGATTAAAATAATGTATGTAAAAATGCCTATTACCAAGTTAGATAGCTGTTATCATTTACACCTCTATATTCCCCTGCAATATCTAGTTTAGTAGTTTGTGCATAATAGGTACTCAATAAATATTTATTGTTAAAATTTGTGAAGTGTGTTACCGTGAAAGCATGAGATATTTCATACTGAGTTAAGCCAATGACCCATGCAATCTTGTGTACTGAAAAAATAGGATAATTACTCTCCAAGGTGTAAAAAAAAATGCTCATGTTAAATTAAATACAGTTTTTTAATCTGTGTAATCTCACTGTAGATTAATTTATTCAATAAATAGTCATCATGGTATGATATTGTGTTGCATTGCATGGTGTTAAGGGTGAAAGCCAAAAGTATATAAAATAAAGATTGCTTATGGAACACACTATTATGTAGGGTTCAGTATTAATAACCTGTGACCAAGCAAAGATCAGGAAAAAACTAGTAATGAATAAATATCTGTTAATTAATTCTGTAATAAAAGAAAAATTGTTTGTGACCTTGGGTTAGGCATAAATGACACCAAAAACACTATCCATAAAAGAAAAAAAATTAATAAACTGGTCTTATCAAAAATAAGAACATCTGCTCTTCAAAACACACTGTTAAGAGAATGAAAAGACAAGCTACAGATTGGGAGAAGATATTTGCAAATCACTTATCTGGTAAAAGGCTTATATGCAGGATATATAAGGAACTCACAGAATACAATATTAAGAAAACAAACAATCCAGTTAAAAAATGGATAAAATCTTTGGACAGATTCCTTACCCAAAGAAGATATACTGACAGCAAGTGAGCACATAAAAAGATTCTCAACGTCAGTAATCGTTAGGAAAATGCTAATTAAAACCACAATGAAATACTACTACACAGGCATTAGAACATCTCAAATTTAAAAGACTCACATGCCAAGTTTTGGCAAGGGTGTGGAGCACTTAAACTCTCATATGCTGCTGGCTGGGAATGTAAAATGATTCAACCACTTTGGAAAACAGTTTGGCAATTTCTTAAAAATATATTGATAAAATGTACACCTACCATATGACCCAGACATTCCACTCCTAGGTATTTATTTACCCAAGAGAAACTATCACATATGTCTAAGCAAAGGCTTGCACATGAATGTTTATAGCAACTTTATTGGTAGTAGCCCCAAACTGGAAACAACATAAATATTCATCAATTGCTGAATGTACAAGTTGTGGCATATCTGTAAGATGGAATACTACTTAGCAATAAAAAGCCATGGACGGACTTCCCTGGTGGCACAGTGGTTAAGAATCTGCCTGCCAATGCAGGGGTCACAGGTTTGAGCCCTGGTTCGGGAAGATCCCACATGCCATGGAGCAACTAGGCCCATGCACCACAACTACTGAGCCTGCGCTCTAGAGCCCACGAGCCACAACTACTGAGCCCGTGCACCACAACTACTGAAGCCTGCGTGCCTAGAGCCAGTGCTCCACAACAAGAGAATCCACTGCAATGAGAAGCCCACACACCGCAACGAAGAGTAGCCCCTGCTCGATGCAACTAGAGAAAGCCCACGCACAGTGGCAAAGACCCAACGCAGCAAAAATAAATAAATAAATTTATTAAAAAAAAAAAAAGCCATGGACTACTGATACGTACAGTGACATGGACGATTCTCACAAAAGTTGTGTTGAGGGGAAAAATTCAGAACCCCCACCCCCCCAAAATTGTGCATACCTTACGATTCCACTTACATGACATTCTAGAAAATGCAAACTAATCTATAGTTATAGGAGGGAATTCAGGTTATTTTGAGCTTGGTGGATATGTTCATCACATTATCTTGACTGTGATGATGGCTTCATGGGTATATACATATGTCAAAACTTAACAAATGATACACTTTAAATACATGCAGATTATTGTCTATCAGTTATACCTCAATAAAGATATTCTAAAAAATAAAAGAAAGATTGCTCTCCTTTAATTATTGGCCTGTTTTAAAATAAAACTGCAAAGTGTTACCAGAAGAATGGCTTCAAAAAAATTCATTTGTTAGATTTCCTTTATTAACAGAAATATGGCTAGTACTAATACTAGTACACACTGTTTATAGTGCTTACTCTGCCAGAGGCTGTTCTAAGTTCATTATGTATTAACTCATTTAATCCTTTTAACAACCTACTGAGGTAGTTATTATTATTATCATCCCCATTTGATGAATGAGAAAATTGAGGTATTGGGGGGTTAAGTACTTACCCAAGGTCAAAGCTACATAATGACTTAGCCAAATTTGAACACAAGCAGTTTAGCTCCACAATACTCAGCTCTTAATCCCTGTGGTTAAGGAAGGGAGCCAGTAGGAAGGTTCTAAATTGAAGCAGCACAAAAGAGTCATAGTACCCATCTTAGAAATACACACCAAAATAATATTTCCTTCAGGGAAGAAACCTATATGACTAATGGCTCTAAACTTAGAAGACCAGAGGTGAGGCTAGTCGTTATTATTGCAGTCTAAAGCTACTCATTTTTACCTGTAGATAAATAAGTACCTGCCAGAACTGGAGTGGTTACATTTGAGTCCATGTGGACAGGTGTTTCAGATTCTCCTCTGCTTGTATCTATTGTAAAGAGTTCAGAGACACCTTTTTAGGTTCCTGTCAAATTATATCTGGGCTTCCCTGGTGGCGCAGTGCTTGAGAGTCCGCCTGCCGATGCAGGAGACGCGGGTTCGTGCCCCGTTTCGGGAGGATCCCACATGCCGCGGAGCGGCTGGGCCCGTGAGCCATGGCCACTGAGCCTGCGCGTCCGGAGCCTGTGCTCCGCAAATGGGAGAGGCCACAACAGTGAGAGGCCCGCATAACGCAAGAAAAAAAAAAAAAAAAAAAAATTATATCTGACAGTTGTTTTGAGAGACTCATTCATAATTAGGCTCATAAAACAGGAAAGGGAAGAAAGAAAATGGCTAAAATCATCACAATTTGTAATGTGTGATTGTGAAGGAATTTGTGACTACTGTAAATTTCAAATTTCGTTAGGTGGTAGTAAGGAAGGGAGATGATGGGGCTTATGGTAGAGTGTACTTTTCTTGAATGGCAAAGGAGGGTAGCAATACCTACTCAACACTTGTGAGAATTCAGTGATGTTATTATATATAAAAGCTCTTTGAAAATTGCAGTACATTATGCAGATTTTCATTTTATGCAAAAATGGTTATATGGAAGTGCTTACAGTCAAATTAAGTTTTTATCCTGTCTAAATCCATCATGTATGTATCTAGAATAGTTGATTTATAAGTAGCTCTGAATTCTCTAGGAAAAATAGAAATGATTTGAATATCTGAAATCTGTGTATATTACCCAAATCTTTTGAAAGATTTTATTTGCAATATCTTTTCTTTAGTAATATGTACTCCATCACCCATTTGGTAGTTAGAAAGCATGCATGATATTCAAATTTTATATAATAAACACCTAAATAATTTAATTGCTCAGATCTTTTTAAAGTAACTTAAAAAATAATATTATGACTTCATGTCTTAAATTCTTCAGTACCAACAAAAACAAGACCAAGATGTTAAGCAAGTTGAACACAAGCCAGTTCAAAGTCGTTTAATACGTGTAAGAAATAAATGTGATATTTCACTTTCACAGCAACAAGGTAAGATTTGTTTCCTTGTAATAATATAAGAGTTTGATATATGTTGTGAATTGAACACATATATAATGAGAATTCTTTTATATAAGTTTTATTCTTATTCTCTAGGGGTTTTTGTTGTTTTCTTTGATTTAGCCCTTTGGGATAAAGAGTCTGGTATTGTATTTGAGTGTATATTTGTTAGTTCTTTTTACCAATAAACACTATTTCTAATGGATTTTAAAAACTCTTAGGTAGTATTTTTATTTTAATCTTACCTTTTGGTTCTTATACAATTGAATGTCAGTGTCTTTTTATCTATGTATAAGTCTGTATCTGTATCATAGTTGTCTGTTTTAAATTATAATATAAAGGCAATGGTTATGGTTGTTAAGGAGCTTTGTAAAGGCTATTTATGTTGTGTGGCGATTTGATCAACAGGTACAACTTAAAAAACAAAGAACTCATGTTAGATGCTATCATATGAATGAACTTTTCTGTACTGCTTGATTACCAAAATTGTGTGGCTAAATGATTCTACAGTCAGCATCACAGCATTTGATGTTGTCTTTATGTTTCTGCAAAGCTGTTGGCCTTGTGCTTAGTTTGCCTTCTTGCTTCTTTGTCATTTAAATTTTATATAACCTAAATTCTGAAATTTGGCAGTAGAAATTAAGATGTCTTCTGTTTAAAAACTTTCTGTCTACAGTCCAAGTAGAAGTATTAGGAGTATTTTGAGCAGTAGAATGTTTTTCTTCACTTTTGTAATTGTGTTTTTTATCTCATATATTGAATGCCAATGTAATTACAAATGTAACTGTTTGGCAGTTTAGGGAGGACCTAAATGAGGAAGTGCTTAAGATTATGTTATATGAGGTTTAGGTTTTTACTTTTCTGCTTGTTTTCTGTTCCTTTTCTTGCTCCAACTTTTCAGAACTTTCCCCTCCTGACCACTTTTTAAAACCTAACACTGGTACAGTAGTGTTAGTATTATATCTTAGAATCCTATGGAAAATTACCTGTAACACTTTCCTCATTGTGTTTAAAAATTAATCATGACAGTATATAGATATGAGCAAATGAATATTTCTAAGATAATCTCAGGACTGACTTGATATCCTTCTACTGAATTCTGTTACTATTCATGGTCAATGACTGTATATTTAATTTAGTTTTTTAAAAAAATTATAATTTCTTAAAATTATAAATGAATTTTGTCTCCTTGGAGAATGTTGTATATAATAAAATGATCATTTTTCTCACCTGATAGGAAAATATCTTTGGTAAGATTTTAAGGGTAAATACCTCTCTTTAGGAAAGTGACATTGTTTTCAGTTTCACATATATGAATGTCTGACCACAAGATGGCAATATTTAAATTTTTGTTGACTTACAACGTCATTTAATAGTGTGCAGTTAACATTTAATGTCAGTAAAAATCATAAGAAAAATAAAAGAAACCAATGTGTTAGCTAGTAGGAGGAAGTTTTATTTAGAAAGAATCTAGAACAGTTGGATTTAATATGTGTAAAAATTATTTTCATTTAATTTTACATGCAATACAGAAGTTAGGAAAGCCGCAGGCCTATGTCAGTTTTAACCAAGATAAATAAATACCCAGTGGGCTATAGATAAAACATTTTAAATAGGAGCCGAGTGTTTCACTCTATAATTGATACATATCTCCATACTAAATATTTTTTGAATGAATACAATTCCCTTGGCAAATATAGTCAGTTATGACTTCTTCCCCTATAAATTTTGTGGATTTAATTTTTTTCTCTGATGAAGCTCTGATACACTGCCAAATGTTTCAAAGAATAAGAGAGTCAGAGTGCCAAAATAATCCTCTAGGGCTTTCACAACTTTGAGTGACCTTGAAGGAATTCAATCCTATCATATACAAAGGGCTTGAAGATAATGAAGGAAATTCACATTATCACAAGGGAATCAAAACCACATCTTTTCTGGAAGATAAATGCTTCTAAGAATACTTGAAGCCCAAATTATGGCTGTTTCAGGAAGAAGTATTATGTATTTCACTTTGAAATGCATAGTAGTTTAATATATGTATATAAAGAAATCAAGCCGTTTACTAGCAGTAGCAGTAGTTTAGTGATCATCCATTAAAAATTGACTGAAGATATGTAGGACATAGGTTCTAGCACTATGCTTCTGGGAGAGCTGTAAAATACTTGTCTCCTTCCTCTCCGCTTGATTATTACTTTCAGATTTTAATACAAAAGAGAGAAATTGAATTGAATTCTGAAAGATAATATCTGTTTCTCTTGGTATTTAATTCATTGGGTATATTTTTGAGCACATGATACCACTTATCTGATTCTAAGTCCTGATTAATGTGTCTAACAGTTTTATAGTGAAAGCAACTTTTTAAGTAATTTAGTAAGTCATTAAAACTTTTTTCCCTTTCACTGTGCAGTTAACTTTCTTCAATACAAATGAGAGACTAGTTTTCAATCCATTTATTTGTCATGAACCCAGGAACAATTAAATTCTATAAAGTGATGTATTAAAATAGTTCACTTTTAAAAATATTTTTCTTCTTTATTTTTTCTCTTAAAATTTTAAGAACCACATAATAAAGAATAATTAGAAAGTCAAATAGGCTATACTATAATCAATGGGGAAAAATTAGAACATATGTTGTATGGTTAAATGCTAGGACAGATTAGTTGTCAAAGTTGTTTGAAAATCACAGCATTCTTCAGTTTTCTTATTTGTAGATGAAATATGTTGCTCAGAAAGTATGTATCAAAGTGCTAAAAGTAATTACTAATGTAATTGCACTAATTTATCAAAAGCAGGTTACATTTTTGTGGGAAATCACAATAGGTTTTTTTTGACATTATGTCCTGAGTTTAATTCCTAGCCATCGTAGCACCTTTTATACCTTAACATACAGTGATTGTGACTTTAGATATGTGAGAATTAGGAAATTCAAAGCTTATATATATTTAGAAGCCATTTCTAACCGTATGTGCAAATGAAAATTTTTGCCTTTGTATTTGAAATATAACTAAATTATAATAGCTCAAAATTACAGTTGATTTTAGTAATTTTAAAATCACAGTTAAAAGTTTTTTAAATTGATTTTTTTTTCTCATGAAGTATGACAGTGATTTAAAAGCCATGTATGTAGATCTCTGATAGAGAAGGGATGGGGCACAGAGTAATAAATCTGCCCCAAATCCATGAATCCAAAGGTGTAATCTGAGTAAATGTGTCTTTCACAAATCCATGCTATTATTGATTAATAAAATAGAAATTCACTTTAAAATGTTGCTGAATGTGGGCGTTCTGTTTCCACCTAGGAGGAGGAAAGTGGAGAGTGTCTCTTCTCCTAACTGTAATAAAATGTCAGATAAACTCTAAAATCATAACATTTCTTGAACCCATCAGAGGGCTTATGATGTACAGCAACTAAGTGGCCTGAAGTCCACGGAAAGACAGACTCCTCCCGAGAGATGAGACACAAGAACCCTGTCACTGTGCCAGAGCACAGTCACAGGAAGAGATTCCAGGCACCATACAAGCAGATAAGATGTATTTGACTAGACTTTTCTTTAATGAATTGCTAAAGGCCAAGCATAGAGCCATTGGTAGCTACTGATACAAAAGTGGTTCACTCTCACTTGCAGTCCCTCCTCCACAGACCTCTAGAAACAGAAAGATTAGGAGACTGGAGAGATTCTTCACTGGTGCAGGCCTGGAAGAGGAGAGTGGCCGCCACTGCCAGAAGGACTGAATTCTTCCCAGCATAACCCTGATACCAAAACCAGGCAAAGACATTACAGGAAAAGAAGGTTATAAACCAATATCTCTCATGAACATAGACAGAAAATTCCTCTACTAAATATTACCAAATTGAATTGAAACTTCTTATTCTTCAACATTCAGCTGCATTTTCCTGAGTCCTTACTGAACCTCCAATTGAAAATGGCTTATTCATCCTTAACCCCACCCTCCAGATCTTTGGTGCCCGGAACATAATCATAATCTTAACAATAGTTTCCATTTACTGAAGGCTTGCTAGGCACTTTATGCTATCTCATTTATTCCTCATAATACCATGCCACGCAGGTAGTGTGGCATTTATATGAGAAAGGGTAAGATTCATGAAGGTTAACTAATTTTCCCAAGGCACACAGTTTAACAAATGAAGGTGTGGAATTCAAGCCCCCATCTACTTGAGGGCAAAGCTGATGCTCTTTTCCTTGTTTTATACCATTTTATTGAGTAAGCACTTAATAAATATTCGTGTGACTTAACAGTTTGTGGCAAGAGCTGCCTTTACCATCGCTGTATTCTCCAGACTGATTGTTTAAAGTTTCAGAGAAAGTGATATATGGGATAGTTTTGTGGTTTATTTATTAAGATAGGTTTTCCTATTTATTTAATAGACCTTGTTTCCCAACATAGCACTGTGCTTAAATGCACTCAGTGATCAATGTGTTCATTGAATTGAATTTGATAGTTCATTCCATCATTTGCTTTTGACACCAAACAACGTTTAGTGCTGTTGTTTAGTAAAAAGGTACAAGGAAGAAGAAAAGGTGAAAAACGAGAATAGTTCCTTATAATCGTTTTTCAGTTGAAACTTTTGAATGTAGACATGGTACAGACAGCCACGGTGGAATAATGTAAAGTCATTTTTACTTTTCTAAAAGATTTTGTGATTTCTTTTGTAGTATAAAAATGGTTCATTCTTTGAGGACATATTAGTTAAGCAAGGGGAAGGGGCAACCAAGCATATGCTCAAGGGTAGAGAAAGTTAAATCGGGTTACATGTTAGTCAGTGGGCAGTATTTTTTAACTCTAAATGAAAGAGAAATAGTGTGAGCATTCATTCACTCATTCTTTTTTTTTTTAAATTGAGATATCGTAAAATTTTCCCTTTTATAGTGTACAGTTCAGTGGTTTTTAATATTTCTAAAAAGTTATGGAAATACCAGAAAATTTTCTTTGCCCTAAAAAGAAATCGCATATTCATTAGTATTCATTCTCTATTCTCCCCTCCCCCCCAGTTCCTGTCAACTGCTAGTCTACTTTCTATGTCTATGGAGCTACCTATTCAGCACATTTTATGTAAATGGAATCATACAATATGTGGTTTTTGTGTCTAGCTTCTTCAACTTAACGTGTTTTCAGGGTTCATTCATGTAGCAGATGTCATTACTTCATTCCTGTTTATGGCTCAATAATGTTCCATTGTACATTTATTTTTAAGTCAGTGTTTTTAGCATCCTTTTTGTGTAAGGGACTGTAGAAGGTGCTTTGGAGCTAGAGAGATGGATAAGACAAGACATCTGCTCTCAAGGGATAAGAAGAAGAAAGGGGGGCTTCCCTGGTGGCGCAGTGGTTGAGAGTCCGCCTGCCGATGCAGGGGACACAGGTTCGTGCCCCCCGTCTGGGAGGATCCCATATGCCGCGGAGCAGCTGGGCCCGTGAGCCATGGCCGCTGAGCCTGCGCGTCCGGAGCCTGTGCTCTGCAGCGGGAGAGGCCACAACAGTGAGAGGCCCGCGTACCGCAAAAAAAAAAAAAAAAGAAGAAGAAGAAAGGGGGTAGTTTGAGAAGAATAATTTTTTTAAAACACTGACTCTCAGAAATAATTTGTTAGAATACTATGAAATTCAAAAAGACAAACATCTTTAGGTAATCATACTGTCAAATTGTCACTTTTTTCTTATAGTGCTGAAAAAATAAACACATGGCAGCAAGTGTGTTAGGTCAACTTGCTGATTGTCTTTATGTATATACATTTCTTATATTTTCTGAATGGATGGAGGTGGGAGCATAAACCATATGAGAAAAGACACTCTTCTGGCACATTAATGAATTTTTATCATAGATTATTATTTCAACTGTTTGTTCCTACAAGAAAGGATTTACACCTTTGATTTAAAAAATAGAAATATATACACACATATATATATATAAAATCTAGGAGATAATTGTGCTTAACTAAGGCTATTCCCTAAAAATAAGCAAAATGCAAAGAGGATTGATAGGGAAAATCTATTTGAAAAGACACTGAAAATTATTCAAGGATTTCCATAACATTTTCGCTTGTTGGTGCTAAAGTGATTTCTTTTTCTATATAAGAGTATTTTAATTGTGGAAATTATTCAATTTTCTTATTGTTGTAGAATTAATTATACACTGTGTATAGAGCATGTAGATTTTTCTCAAGTCTTTGATATTAAACCTGTCTCACCAAATACATATACCAGGATTGTTCTGAAGACTTACCAGTATTCCAGAAACCTCTGCAACCCTTTCATTGTTCTTAGCCAGATTTCCTGAAACCTGACTTTAAAGTTTTTATGCTAATTTTTTTAGAAACCAAATTGATGTAAAACATGATTTAAACTATTCATTAATCTTAGTAGCCTTTTTATTCAACAGCCACTAAGCAAAATCTAACCTTCCAACATAATCACAGAGGTAAGTGTAGATTTGATAATATCTTTATATATTAATATCAATGAAATACTGAACTAGGAGTAAGAAGATCAGATGCTACCACTAATCAGAATTATGACTTTTGGTTCTGTTGAACTGGGGATGATGCCCCTGCTCCCAAGAACCAAAGGTCATATTTCTGATTAGTGGTAGCATCTGATCTTCTTACTCCTAGTGTAGTAGTATTTCTATTATACTACACTGCCCTCCTCCAAGTAAAACTAACAACATTGACAAGTTAGTGTATTACAGATGCTTTTCTTCCAGTCAACAGAATAATCATTTAAATTTTTTGTGATTTTAGTTTTATATAAATAAAATACAAATTAGATAGACTATTTCAACCACGATAACAACGGATTATTCTACTAACCCAGCTCTACCCTAAATAGAAGAGAAGCTGGATTATTTCAATTCAGAACGAATTAGAACAGAGAAGTAATATTTTTATACTTGTAGGAGACACTACTCCTGGATTGTCTGTTAGTCTCTAATACATTGTCTCTCAAACTTTGACCTGAGAATCTCTTGCATTTCTAATTTAAAATGCAGATCTCTGGCTTTACCGTGAGACTCAGATCGGTTGCCTGAGGTGGGGCCTGGGAATCTGAATGTTAAAGTAGCACCCCTGGTCATTCTGATGCAGAAGAAGAAGGACCACCCTTTGTGAAACATTGCTTAATGACTCCAGATGTTCGTGCTGATGTCTGTTCTACTGTAGAATTTGAAGCACTACAGCATACAGCTTGTACTCTGGGGTCAGATTGCCTAGGTTCAAATCCTAACTCTGCTAGCTATTCACTAGCTGGTGACCTTGGGCAAGATACTTAACTTTTCTGTGCTTTTCTCATCTGTAATATAGTATCGTTTCCAGAAGGTTGATATCCTAGTGGAAGACAGGTAGTAGTGCACTTAGAATAGGACTTGACACATATTAAGAGCTGTGAAAATATTAGCTATAATTAGAGTGACCGTCTCCAGGACACCTCTCCTTTTTTGAATACCATGTTGTAATCAGATCTTCTTTAACAGATAGTCGTTGAATCTATATTGGTTCTGAGCTTTAAGGACGTTGCTGAGAAAATGCTAGGGATGGTACATGTTCCATATAGTGTTAGGGAGATAAAGTGACTTGCAACAAATTTTTTTACTCTTCAGTGAATATATTTAAGATAATTTATATTTATTAAACCTTGAGGACTTAAGGACATGGGGAGGGGGAAGGGTAAGCTGGCACAAAGTGAGAGAGTGACACTGACATATATACACTACCAAATGTAAAACAGATAGCTAGTGGGAAGCAGACACATAGCACAGGGAGATCAGCTTGGTGCTTTGTGACCACCTAGAGGAGTGGGATAGGGAGGGTGGGAGGGAGACGCAAGAGAGAGGGGGTATGGGGATATAAGTATATGTATAGCTGATTCACTTTGTTATACAGCAGAAACTAACAACAGTGTAAAGCAATTATACTCCAATAAAGATGTTAAAAAAAACAAAACAAAAACAAACAAACAAAACCTAGAATTCTTTTACAAAATTTTTAAATTGATTTGCATGTTGGACAATTAAATATAGTGAAGCTTATTAACCAGGATAATTTCCAATCTATAATCCTATCTACTGGCAAGTGACTGTTTTGGTGAATTGCGTTCTGTCAGCAGTTCTCTCATTTTTTAATCCAAGAGAGAAACTGATAACTCAAGAGCTCAGTAATCATTTATGAGCTGTTGCATCCTGATTAAAAGTAAGGATTGGGCCTCGCTGGTGGCGCAGTGGTTGAGGGTCCGCCTGCCGATGCAGGGGATACGGGTTCGTGCCCCGGTCCGGGAGGATCCCACATGCCGCGGAGCCATGGCCGCTGAGCTTGCGCGTCCGGCAGGGGGAGAGGCCACGACAGTGAGAGGCCCACGGATTGCAAAAAAAAAAAAAAAAAAAAAAAGTAAGGATTAAAATTAGGGGCAGTATTGGGTACACATAAAGGTATTAAAATGATTAAATTTCTTAGGGAAAAAACCCTGTAACTCTAATGGCAAAAGGCGATATAATTTCATTGTCATTCCTAGGAACCTTCCTCATGTGTTCTTGACAAACATTTTTCACCGTTTTATTGTACTTACATATTTTATTTTATTAAATTAATACTTTATTTAAAGTTTCTTATCCATAATAATTTTGCTTTTTACCACTATTATTATTGATGTTATATAGAATAAGATTTTATTTATATAAAATGCCCTCAATTTTTGCCTTTGGGCTCAGCCTTTTCCCTATCCCCACTCCAAATAAAGTTCTAACATCATCTGGGTAGGCTTAATACTACTAGCTTTATTACAGAGTCATCAAAACATTTTTTTAAGTGGGAAAAATCTCCCAAGATCATCCTTTGCTACAAAAAACAAATAACATTGGTGAAGTAAAAGCCATATTTTTAACCATGTAATTCATATGTAAACATGTAATTCAGGCCTAATGGCAGCTTTTGAAGACATGTTCTATCAAAGCAAACCTGTAGTGATTTAGAAGTGAAGTACAAATGAGAATCATAGACACTGTTTAGAGATGGGAGGGACAAATTAAAATTTAAGCTTAGGACTATGAAGTCTTCTAGGCAAGTTTTATTGATTTTTGAACAGTGTTTATGATGTCTTCCAAGGGGATTGTCTTTAAACAGTTCTCATTGCTGGTCTAGGGGGAATTCAAGTTATTGACTCTCTTATTTCACTTTTGTACATAGTCATCTCCTTTAAGGAATAGAAGAGATGAAGACCTGGACTTACATGATGTCGTTCAGAAGTAGTAGGGTACTAATTAGCTGGAACTAAGTTGTCTAAGATGGCTTTTTTTTTTTTGCCATACGCGGGCCTCTCAGTGTTGTGGCCTCTCCCGTTGCGGAGCACAGGCTCCGGACGCGCAGGCTCAGCGGCCATGACTCACGGGCCCAGCCCGCGGCATGTGGGATCTTCCCGGACCGGGGCACGAACCCGTGTCCGCTGCATTGGCAGGCGGACTCTTAACCACTGCGCCACCAGGGAAGCCCTCTAAGATAGCTTTTTATCGCCTTTCATCTTCTCTAGATTTTCTTTTCTCCTTAGAAACCTCAATTTGTGGAAGAACCTATATGTTGGGGAATAATGAGTTCTCCTTGGAGTATGTAGCGATAGTTGTCTTATCCATTATGCAACTTACTGCTTCTTTTCTCTTTCTTCCCCTAACTATCCTGGCTGGTTTGGATAATGGCACAGGAAGCAGATGTTGTGAGGTAGTTAGTGCATCTGTTAATGGAGCTACTTCAGTCATGTATTCATTCTCCCACCTGTACTGGGACTTCCATTTACTCAGTCCTATTTCTCTTGACTGGCTATTCCCCGGGCCCTATATTTTGCCTGACCTATATGGTTAACCCATGTAAATACTGTCTTATCACCATCCAAGACTTCCGTGTCTCTTTGATCTGTGGTAATCCCCATTCTGGATTCCTCCTGCTTTCAGGGGTCTCTGATTTTTTTCCCCGGGTCATGAAATCCTGCTGGATGATGATGTGATATGTGCAATTATAACCTGTTGGCAGACTGTGCTGTGCTGTGAGGCTTGAACTGGACTTTGGCCAGTTCCCCAGTAATTCTTTTAATTTCATACTGATTTTAGCTTCCAAATAGCACCTATTCCAGCCCTTCTTCCCAAACCCTTAATCCCAATTTTATCCCCTCAATTCTCTTTTTTTTTTTTAATATATAAATTTATTTATTTTATTTTTGGCCGCGTTGGGTCATCGTTGCTGCGTGCGGGCTTTCTCGAGTTGCGGTGCGTGGGCTTCTCATTGCGGTGGCTTCTCTTTGTTTTAGAGCGTGGGCTCTAGGTGCGCGGGCTTCAGTAGTTGTGGCTCGCGGGCTCTAGAGTGCAGGCTCAGCACCTGTGGTGCACGGGCTTAGTTGCTCCGCAGCACGTGGAGCTACTTGGGATCTTCCCAGACCAGGGCTCGAACCCGTGTCCCCTGCATTGGCAGGTGGATTCCCAACCACTGCGCCACCAGGGAAGTCCCTCAATTCTCTTTTTATTTTGGTGGTACACGGGCCTCTCACTGTTGTGGCCTCTCCCGTTGCAGAGCACAGGCTCCGGACGTGCAGGCTCAGCGGCCATAGCTCACAGGCCCAGCCGCTCCGCGGCATGTGGCATCTTCCCGGACCGGGGCATGAACCAGTGTCCCCTGCCTCGGCAGGCGGACTCTCAACCACTGCGCCACCAGGGAAGCCCTCAGTTCTCTTTTAATATATGCTTTTGTTTTTCTAAGTTCTACTCTTTCAAATGTGTTTCAAAAGTTCTACTCTTTCATTTATAGCTACTCTAGCTCCAACTTCTTATGGCTTTACATTAATCCTTGCATTTTTTCCCCCTTTTGGGTTGAAGAAAGAGCTATGCTTTTTAAAACCTCCTTAAAGGTAACTCTTCCACCCAAAGCCTTGTTCCCATCTCATTTCTGCTCTTGACAAAGGGAGAGGGAGAAAGATATAATCCTGAGAGAAGAAAAGAGTGCAGAGAAAGGAAGGGAGGGAATAGGAAGAAGGGAAAAGGTGGGGTTACATGAGATAGTAGAGGAGAAAGGGAAAGGGGAGAAGGGGAAAGAGCAGGGGGCAGGGGAATGAGGTTGGAATAAGCAGGATCATTCATTCTTATCTACAGAATGAGGGCTGGGCTTGATGACTCTTCAGGTCAATTGTGGCCACTCACATTTCATAATTCTATTTCTTCCCAACCCTCATCCTACTACACTTACCAGTATCTCCTAAGCTCCCCTCCACCATGCCTTTCTCAGTGTCTTCACTTGGAGCTGTACCCTCCCTTGCCCTCTTTCACCACCTTTCCATCCTAGAAACAAACATTCTTGGTCCACTTTGTGTCCCTGAAGGGCCTGTACTATTTGGTATATACTTCACTTTTAGCCCTTGCATCATACCTTGTAGGATTATTTTCCTATAGCCTCTCCTTCTCTAGAAAGTAAATTTCTTAGAGACAATGGCCTTGTTTCATTCATCTCTGCACCACCTGCTCTCTAGCACAGCACCCTAAATGGTAGGTTCCCGGTAAATGTTTATTGGATCAAATGTATTAGGTAGTCTTATTCTCCCATCTAGTGCAAGGGCCTTGTTAACAGTTTTCTTCCTTTTTCTATTCATTCTTGAGTAGTTGCTATGTGCTGGGTACTGTTCCAAACCTTGGGGGTACTGTGGTGAACATAACGGTTGAAATCCTTGCTTTCACAGAGCTTACATACTTGTGTACATCATAGAAAAAAGTAAATTAGTTTATAGCAATCTCAGATGATGTTAAGTCTTGTGAAAAAGCAAAAGGTTTACAGAAGAATGCCAGGTGTCAACGGGCAAATGTGGAGTGACTACTAATGTTGGAAAGTCAGCATTTTCTAACCATCCTAGTAAAGATTAGATGGGGCAAAGGTCATCAATGAATGCTAAATGTAGAGGGAAATTTTAATAAAGAGCAGGGTATTTGCATGGTCTTAAAGTATCTCCTCATAGATTGGTTCATTTAGTAGAAAGGGAAAACATAGGACAGTACCCAGAATGGGTGATCAAAATTAGTATCGCCATAGAGGAACAAATGAATACTGTGTGCCTCCGGATGGGATATCTGAGTACATAACCTGAAAGTAGTCACGGGGAAATATCACACCAATCTAAAACATGGGGAAGAAGTTAACAATTGTGAATCTGAGTAAGTAAAATATAGGTGTTCTTGTAATTTTTCTCTAAGTATGAAATTCTTTCCAAATAAAAAGCGAAACATTTTTAAAAGGTATTGCTTTATTTATTTTAAAAATAATGTCTATGTCAATTTGTATTAATATTTCTACTAGTATCAGTTTAAAAGAGCATAAAGCAGGATGATGAATAGTGAAGGAAGCAAAGTAAGTGGTTTGTTCCTTTAGATCATGTGGTTAGGGAAGTCCTCTCTATAGGAATGGCATTTCCATATAGAATGAAGGGAAGGAGAAATCTTGCAAACATTTGGGGAAGAGTATTTCATCTAGAAAAAGTAGGAAGAATGAAGGTTTTAAGGTGGGAATGAACTTGTTGTGCCCAAGGAACAGCAAGAAGGCCAGTGTGGCTGGAGGGGAGTGTGCAAGGGAGCTGTGGTAGGAAATGAGATAGGAGATGTAGGCAGATCCTGTCGGGCCCTACAGACTCTGGGAAGGAATTTGGATTTCATTCTGAGTGTGATGAAAAGCCTATGGAGGATTTGAGCTGGGGAATGACAAACTCTAATTTACATTTTTAAAAGATTCCCCCTGGCTTCTTGGTGGAGAACAGACCATAGGGAGACAGTCATGGAAGCAGGGAGATCAACTGGAAGACCGTTGCAGTATTACACATGAGAGGTGATGGTGGCTTGTGCCCTAGTGGAGGTGTCACAGTGGTCAGGTTCAGGCTATGTACTGATGGCATATACCTGATAAAGCTGAGGAATAACGTCATTTCAAAAATTACTTATTAAAGCAGATTAGATGTGGAATGTAATTGAAAGCAGAGTCAAGGATTAATTACTCCTAGATTTCTGGTCTGAAACTTACTGGGCAAATGATAGTGCCATTTATTAAGATTAGGAAGACTGAGGAAGGGTGTGTTCATGTGTTCAGCCTCAGTTTTTAGGGTGGGAAGAGTCAATGAAAATAATCTGGACAGTGCAGCAAATGCAAATTGGGAAACCTGAGTTGTGTCTCAAGTACCACAGTAATTTTCACAATTCCACAGATACATATCTTCTCTTTTAAGAAACCAATGTGTTTATTATGAAAGTACGAAACAAAACAGTTTACTTAATTATAAAATATGTTCAAATACGTACATGAAAAATGCTCTTATTTTCAGAGTTTCTTTGATGGTCTCCTTATTCGTCACCTAAGAATAGTGATTACAAATATAAGGCTTTCTTGTCGGGGCGGGGGGTGTGTGGGTTTTTTCCCCTAAATATTTATTTATTTATTTATTTGGCTGTGCTGCGTTTTAGTTGCAGCATGCGGACTCTTAGTTGTGGCATGTAGGATCGAGTTCCCTGACCAGGGATCAAACCCGGGCCCCCTGCATTGGAAGTGCGGAGTCTTAACTGCCGAACCACCAGGGAAGTCCCTTGGGTGTATTTTTAAATTAATAGTAAATGCAGAGGCCCAGGTGGTGCTGGGATTTCCAATGGAAAAAGATGCAGTTACCTGTGAATCATTTTAAGCTAGAATGCTATTTACTATCTTTTAAAATAGCAGAACAAACAACTCTGTTGTGGAATATATACATACAAAGTCTTTAAGTGAAATGTTATTGCCAAAAGTTATCTTAAAATCTAATTGTTAATCTCTGTTATATTGTCAACTTAAGATGGACAGGTACTTTTTAGTGTGATGAGACTCAGGTAGTAAGGTTATGGAGAACACTGGCACTTTTTTCCTGTGAATATAATTGCAATAATACTGTCGCATCTAATAAAGTCGGAAAAAAATCACGTAGGTAGAAATGTAGTTCTGAAAGTCTGTGATTACTGCCTTTGTGTTATTCTGCCTACTTAAAACAAATCAGACTTAGGAAGTCATGGAACTATTATGTTGGATATTTTCTAATTACTGTGTCAGCCTGGTAAATCATTTCCTAAATTTGCCAATTTCTTGAAATAGCTTAACCTATGTTCATAACACTTTACAGGAAGCAGCATAAAATTTCTATGCCGCCATATATTTCTCTTGGTGTCACAAAAATATATATTGTATAAATGAAATGTTTTTCTTTGGCAAAAAGGCCTGTACACCAAACTACAGTTAATGAATACAAGAATTAGAAAGCAAAACTTCGTTTAGTCTGAGGAAAAACAATTCTTTAAACTGTAACCACATGGCCGTTTCTTGTTTGCATCAACTCTGGGTGACTGTTATTGTCTTCTGTGAATTCTCTGGGGCAGGGGCCTGACTTTGTTGAATGAGCCAATTGTTTTCCTTTGTGTTGCCCATCTAGTAAGTTCCCATCTGGTTTGTATCAGACTGTTTTCACAGCCAACAACTGCTGCCTTCTCTATATCCTGACACTTCAGGGCCCCATGCTATCAAAGCATGCTGCGATGGCCTTGCTGGCAGGGCCCATACAGCTGTGCCTCACAGCTTGGAAATATTACCCAGAGTAATGGTAACATAGAACTTGGACTGGCCCTTATTCCCCTTGGTGTCGTGTGTACACTGAGCAGCAATTCCCCCTTGCCTGCCTGCCCCCTCACCCCAAAACTTACTAGTCAACAGAAAGTCGTTAAAGCTCTAATTTTAGGATATGGAATAGTGTTGTTCTTATTTTCTAGTGGCTTCCTGTATTTGAAAGCTCATTTTTCATTCTTTCATTCTTTTTCAAAAGTTACCAGGTCTGGCCTTGAGGGAAGTGAACTGGTCACTATGTCACATTTAATTTTTGTTTCCAAATTTAGTTAGGAATGACTAGATATGGCAAAATCCACTGTAAAGACT
The DNA here is from genome assembly GCF_000442215.2 of Lipotes vexillifer. Taxonomy (NCBI): domain Eukaryota; kingdom Metazoa; phylum Chordata; class Mammalia; order Artiodactyla; family Lipotidae; genus Lipotes; species Lipotes vexillifer. The sequence continues at coordinate 1,788,043 of NW_006792881.1, read as the reverse complement.
ACACAAATAATACACTGTATTTTTAGCTATAGTCACAGGCCAGAACTTGAGAGAGGTTTTCATATTAGAATTTCCATCTCAGAAAATGGATTTTGTGTGTGTAAATTATAGAAGCTCTTAGATTCAAACTGTTAAGTAACTATATTAGGGACCTACTTTGCCTTCAGCTTTGTTAGCTATCAAATATCATTTATAAGAATGTGATAATAGTGACCTTCTATAACAATCTGTGGCCTCACGTAATTAAAGTGATATGAATTACTATTGAGTAAGAGTTATAGTTGAGTTTAAATGTAGCCATGATATCATTGCTTTATAGACATACACTGAAGCAGTAAGCATTTTTTTTTGTATCCAAAATAAGGAATTAAGTGGCTTTTACAGGATGTATTAATATTTTAAAAAATATTTATTTATTTGGTTGCACCAGGTCTTAGTTGCGGCAGGCAGGCTCCTTAGTTGTGGCTTGCCAGCTCCTTAGTTGTGGCATGTGAACTCTTAGCTGCGGCATACATGTGGGATCTAGTTCCCTGGCCAGGGATTGAACCCGGGCCCCCTGCATTGGGAGTGCAGAGTCTTATCCTCTGCACCACCAGGGAAGTCCCAGAATGTATTAATATTTTAGAAATGCTTTTAGAAATGCCTTCAAGATTAGTTAAACTGAGATTGGTTTGTGCTTTCAATTAAATTGAGTGGATGATTGTTGTGAACATCAAGCATGCTAAGTAGTAAGTCAGACTAGACTTGTGAGAGTCAAACTAAAGCAACAGGGACAAAAGCAAAAACTCACCTTCTGCTTCTGAATAATTTCAGCTTACAGGTTTTTCAAGATTTTTTTTTTTTTTTTTTTTTTTTTTTTGCTGTACGCGGGCCTCTCAGTGTTGTGGCCTCTCCCGTTGCGGAGCCCAGGCTCCGGACGCGCAGGCTCAGCAGCCATGGCTCACGGGGCCAGCCGCTCCATGCCATGTGGGATCTTCCCGGACTGGGGCACAAACCCGTGTCCCCTGCATCAGCAGGTGGACTCTCAACCACTGCGCCACCAGGGAAGCCCTTTCAAGATTTTAAGAAAAGAAATAGGAAGGAATTTGTCTTTAGTCAGCAGTGTGGCCTACTGCTGATGTTAACTTGATGTGAAAGCCTACCTAGTACTGTTAGTTATTTGGCATTTTCATTCATTGGAAAAGCAATTTAAAACTATAAGAGAATCGTCTTTTTTTGTGTGTGTGATACGTGGGCCTCTCACTGTTGTGGCCTCTCCCGCTGCCGAGCACAGGCTACGGACGCGCAGGCTCAGCGGCCATGGCTCACGGGCCTAGCCGCTCTGCGGCATGTGAGCACGAACCCGTGTCCCCTGCATCGGCAGGCGGACTCCCAACCACTGCGCCACCAGGGAAGCCCCTAAGGGAATCATCTTTTAATTGATGAAACCTATTGGGGTTTTTTTCAACCTCAAGTTTTTCTGGAAGTATAATATGCATACAGAAAAGTACACATGGGCTTCCCTGGTGGCGCAGTGGTTGAGAGTTTGCCTGCTATTTCAGGGGACATGGGTTCGAGCCCTGGTCTGGGAGGATCCCACGTGCCGTGGAGCAACTGGGCCCGTGAGCCACAACTACGGGGCCTGCGCGTCTGGAGCTTGTGCTCCGCAGCAAGAGAGGCCGTGATAGTGAGAGGCCTGCGCACCGTGATGAAGAGTGGCCCCCGCTTGCCACAACTAGAGAAAGCCCTCGCACAGAAACGAAGACCCAA
>NW_006792881.1:1781105-1786284 GCF_000442215.2 Lipotes vexillifer | reverse complement strand
AAAAAAAAAAAAAAAAAAAAAAAAAAAAAAAAAAAGTACACATAAGTGTACAGCTGAAAGAATTTTCAAAAACTGAGCACACTTGTAAAACCTATACATAGCTCAAGAAACAGAATATTGCCAGTACCCCCAAAGCCCCTCACTTTCCCTTTCAGACACAGCTTCCACCTCCGAAAGGATAACCACTATTCTCACTTCTAGCAGCATAGATTAGTTCTCTTGTTTTTGTACTTTAAATAAATGAAATCATACAGAATGTATGGCTTCTTTCACAAGGCAAACCTATTGTAATTTTTAAGATTCTTTTAGTTTTCAAACCATTATGGCATGTTTTTATAAAGGATTATCTGAGAGGAATTTGTTTTAGTAGCTGTGTCATAGGCTGTTCAACCAACAGGAAGCACCCTGTAGATAAAGTTGTCTACTAAAACATCGTCTCTCCATTCTCAACCACATTTTAATGCTGGAATGTCTCTCTAGACATTCCTGCCCCTGAAAGGCAGGAACTCTCTTTGTCATTACACTACACAGCAGTACATTCAGGCACTTAAATGGTTTTTAATGAGTCTTAATAATTGAGTGTACATTATTCAAATAAATCATGGTCTGCATTCAGGTTAGGTGGGTCATCTATTTTCTGAATTACCAATCAGTTTCCTGGCATTTGAATATAAGCTTTTATGCTGCCAAGATACTATTTCTGAAAATCCTATTATTGACAAGAGTTGTATACCTATTAGATATGTAGCCAATGAGTAACTTATTTGTTTCAAGAGTGTTAACTTCTTCTATATATATTTAACTACTTTAATAATATTCCCTTTTTTGTTCCTTCAGTGAACTCAAATTAGTATAAAAGCACCAGCTATTCTGAATGTTACTAATTTTAGATTTCTCCTTATTAGATTTGTTTCAAATTCTGGATGTCACTCATTTAAAAACTTTTGTTTTGGGGGTTAAAAAAATTCATGTTTTGGAGGCCTTCATCTTTATATCCTTGTTTTGCAGTTAACAGTCCTGTAGTACTATATGGTTTTCTTAAATATGTAAAGAATTTGTTTAAAACAATAATATAATGATTTACAGATTTAAGTATTGCTATACTAGTGATTCTTACTAAAAATAGTATTACAGAGCAGAAGATAAATTTTCAACCAAAAATAAAAACTGTTTAAATACAAGAGTAGAACATAAAGCCCAGGTTTCTATCATTTTAAATACCACTTTTTGAAATACAACATGGTTACTTTCAAATTGGCACCATATAGCTACAAGATTTTGAATGACCATTTAAAATAAGTTAAAGTACTGAAATACGGTGAGTGTTTGGAAGAAGCATAGTGTACAAGTGGTACAATCCCGGTACCATTGGCGTGCCCTCATTTAAAGCTTTTTCAGCAGTATCCCTGCTTTCCCAGCCTTGGATTCTATTTCCAAATCTAAGACGAACCCGGGTCCCCTGCATTAGCAGGCAGATTCTCAACCACTGCGCCACCAGGGAAGCCCTAAACGTTTAAATAAAGGTTTAACACATTTGCCTTTTGTGATAAAGGTAAAAGGATAAATTATATTCATAGGTAATTTATGACTCAATTTTTAGTCAATATTATCCACTCCGAGTTTCCACAGAAATGTTAATAGAAATTTATAGATAAAATATTTAGAAATATTCTCTTCTCATTCTTTCACTTAAATACCAATGAGTATTATGTTTGCTCAGTTTTGAACAGCAGGATGAGGAAGTGTAAGAACCAACAAACTTGATAAGCAGTTTTCAAAGCACATTGGCATGGTGTAAGTTGTGTTTGCTACATTAATCCTCACCTGCAGAGCACAGTATTCACACTTCCAGTAAACCCTATCACCAGCAAGTGACAATTATGAGGCAGCTACAGGAAAAAATGAGAATAGTCAACTCTGATATTGACATGTTGGCCTTTTTTTTTTTTTTTTCGACCATTAGGAGAAATCATTGTAGAGAGAAAGATTCTCCCCCAGTTTTGGTACAGGAGAGTTTTGTTTATGGTTATAATAACAGCAATGACAATATGTAATAGCTGCCATCTATGTTTACTTCCTTTATGTAATGCACTCTGCTAAGATCCTTAATCAGTCCAGTTAGGTAGGTAATAGTCGTCTCATTTCATATTTGAGGAACCTGAGACTCGGAGAGGTTACATATTTTGCCCAAGGTTACACAGCTAATAAATGATAGAGCTAGGAGTCAAACCAAGTCCAATTCTGAAATCAAAGGCTATGCTCTTCAACATACTATATATTTCCTTCCTTGACAATTTTTTTAAAAAGTAGAACAGATAATTTCTAATTATTCTTACAGGTCTCAATATCTGAAGATACATCTTGGTAGAAGAGTATGAAAATGTTGGGTGGTGGGGAAAGAACTGTTTACTATGGGTTTTTAGTTCCTACTACTAATTTGTGACATTGATTTCTTTGTCAGTGAACCTTCCTGAATCACGATTTCCTTATTAGTAAGGATAAGATCATCTCTGAGATCCCTTATAGTTCTCCTGCTGTAATATGTGATCTTAAACCAGAAGTCTCCCTGTGAAAATATATTTTGAAAAGATTGCCTTAATGAGATCAATTTTTTTGTCAATTGGGAAAAGTTAGAAAATAATCATAGGTTAAATAATAATACAACTACCATTTATTGAGTGCCTCTGTAGGCACTGCTCTAAGTTATTTACATATATCGTTCCGGTTAATGATCATAAGAAACCTATGAGCTAGAAGAGGAAATAGAAGCACAAAGTGCTGAATACTTCACGGAGTGTGATATTTCTCCCAGGTCTCACAGTGGTTGGCATTGTGATTTGCATTCAGGTAGCTTAGCTTCTAAGTCTGTGCTTTTAGCCTCGAGCTTACAGCTGTCTCTCTAATAAGAGTGTCTTGTTATTTACTTGCCAAAAAATTTTTTTATCTTGCATACCACAGTATAGAATGAACAGAAAAAAAGCAATTTTTTCTAGAAAATGATCTATAAAAGATCATAGAGTATTATATCCATTCCATATAAAGTTTTAAGAAACATTGATCAGCTGGATATTTCTTGAACAACTATATACAAAGAACTGAAGCAGGCATCTTAGGGAAAATGAAGAAAGACAATGGAGGGAACCATTTATTTTCTTGTTCTTTAAGGAAATCATGGCAGTAATTTTACTTCAGCCTATGAAGTGGCTTATTGGAGACATTCCTTTAAAAAAATAACAGATTTTGTATGTTATTTTAATTTAGACAATTTTACTAATAATTTAACTTTTGTTGGCTGTAAAGAGATGACTAACATTTACTTGGTTTGGACTAATGAAATAGTTGTTATTTTTTTAGTTAAAATTCATTTTTTAATAAGGCAAAAATAAGATGCTTTTGAAAGTTTCAAGAAAATGTTTTTATTAAGCAAAGGACCTGAATATTAGAAAAAACATTCTCCATTTTTTATTGAAAAATAATGGAGTATATAAAATTCCCATTTAGTTATTATGAATTTAGAAGAGTGTTCCATTGTAGCAGCAACTCCCTTTGGGGGATACATCCCCTTTGGAGTGTGAGCCTGTCAGAACAGAAGGGAGCCCTTGTTGGTTTGAGAAAAAGCCCCAGAAGTGATTCAGACTTTCACTTCTTCTACCCCAACCCTCTGTTGAAAATCACTCGTTTAAAAAAGGTATCACAATTCTTTTTTCCAAAGTATCTGGGTACACTATTTAGCACCTTCTTTATTAATTTTTTATTATTATTATTTTTTTGGCTGCGTTGGGTCTTTGCTGCTGCACGCACACTTTCTCTAGTTGTGAGCGGGAGCTACTCTTTGTTGTGGTGTGCAGGCTTCTCATTGCGGTGCCTTCTCTTGTTGCAGAGCACAGGCTCTAGGTGCACGGGATTCAGTAGTTGCAGCACTCAGGCTCAGTAGTTGCGGCACACGGGCCCTAGAGCATGTGAACTTCAGTAGTTGCTGTGCATGGGCTTAGTAGTTGTGGCTTGCGGGCTCTAGAGTGCAGGCTCAGTAGTTGTGGTGCACGGTCTTAGCTGCTCCATGGCATGTGGGATCTTCCCGGATCCAGGATTGAACTCGTGTCCCCTGCATTGGCAGGTGGATTCTTAACCACTGTGCCACCAGGGAAGTCCTCCAGTTAAAGAGGATTGAGACAAAATGTCTTACTCTTTGTGGCCTTCACAATACCTAGTATAATAATGATGGACACATAAAAGGTATTTGTAAAAATTTTTTTAATTGAACCCTAGCTAGACCTAAGGTAGGTTTTCTTTTTCTTTTTCTTAGTTTCCACCCAGTTTTGTTTAGTCTGAAAGGGATGCTGTTGCTTATTTCTTACTATAATACAATAGATTAGTTTGAATTCTGGGCTTCCAGGGAACAACCTCAGAGAAGACTGCTGTTTAATTTACTTGCTACAAACAAATGGTTCTTCAGTGGAGGGGGCCTCTGTGGTGGTACTGATACCTCTGCTTCCATGTTTGTACTGTAGGTGCTATATAGAATCTGAAAGGTGCCTAGCAGTAACTTCTCTCACTGCTAACGCTCAGAAACTTAAAGGCAGAGGGGGAAGTGAATGTAGATAGTGTCTAATAGTAACATCATAGTAAGCACTTTTAATGCTTTTAAAGATTTTAAAAATGTATTTAAAGATTTTTTTTTTAGAAACTGTCAAAGTCAAATGCTCAATTTGGGTCAATTTTCAGATTATCAGTGTATAAGTAATTTGTATTCGCCTACAAATTTACCCTTATAAAGTTATATTTTCTTCTAAAACTATACTTTTTAAGCTTTAATTTTGCTTCATTGATCTGTATTGCCTTTAAGTTTTTTATTCAAGTATAGTTGATGTACAATATTGTATGTTACAGGTGTACAATATAGTGATTTACAATTTTTAAAGGTAATACTGTATTTATAGTTATTATAAAATATTGGCTATATTCCTTGTGTTGTAAAATATACCCTTGTAGGGCTTCCCTGGTGGTGCAGTCGTTGGGAGTCCGCCTGCCGGTGCGGGGGATGTGGGTTCGTGCCCCGGTCCGGGAGGATCCTGCATGCCGCGGAGTGGCTGGGCCTGTGGGCCATGGCTGCTGGGCCTGCACGTCCAGAGCCTGTGCTCCGCGACGGGAGAGGCCGCGGCAGTGAGAGGCCCGCGTACTG
>NW_006792881.1:1779583-1780897 GCF_000442215.2 Lipotes vexillifer | reverse complement strand
AAAATACCCTTGTAGCTTATTTTATACATAATAGTTTGTACCTCAGCAGATGAATGGATAAAAAAGATGTGTGTACACACACACACACACACACACAGTGGAATACTACTCAGCCATAAAAAAAGAATGAAATTTTGCTGTTTGCAACCACATGGATGGACTTGGAGGGTATTATGCTAAGTGAAATAAGTCAGACAGAGAAAGACAAATACTGTATGATATGACTTATATGTGGAATCTAAAAAATACAACAAACTTGTGAATATAACGAAAAAGAAACAGACTCACAGATACAGAGAACAAACTAGTGGTTACCATTGGGGAGAGGGGAGGGGCAATATAGGTGTAGGAAATTAAGAGGTACAAACTGTTATGCATTTAATTTTTTAACATTTAAATATGTGTTTCCTACAGCGTAACTACAATAGTTTAACATGAATGTCACCAGTGGGAATATATTGCTTGGCTTAGTGAACTATGTAATGCTTAAAATCACTTTCATTTAATTATCCTCTTTTAAATCCACCTGAAATTTTCGTGAAATAAAGGAAGCTTGAGAGATGACTGATTTTTATCTTAGAGAAAATCAGAAAATACTGATTATACCATACTGTAAATTTTTTCTGAATCATTCTGAATAACAGTGGTTATTAACAGTAACTGACTATATTTCAGAGCAGAGGTTAACAGCATGCCATCAACCGGGGCATATGCCTTAGCCACCCAGGGTATCTTTTTGGCCTGAGAACTATATGTACCACAGGTTTCTCTCTTCAGCTATTTAACTTTTCTCGGCTTTATAATTCTCTAGCTATAAAAAGAGTTTTTCCCCAGCCTATTTCATTTTAATATTAAAATTTGGCTTTGGTTTAACGGGGTAGTGTTCTTCTGTGCTCCCTGACAACTTTACTGGTTTTTTCATATGGATTGTGTTGGGCAATATGCCCCAGGCTGGCCTAGGGAGAAGGGAAATTCTAAACTTCTTTTTATAATGATTAAATCCTTAAGTAAGAGAATCTGTGAAAACTTTTAGCCTTGGAAGAAATGGCCCATGAGTTTCTCTTATTAAATACAAATAATTATGCAAATTCTTTCATGATCCTTGGTTTCCCCCTTTCCCTAATCTTCGATGCATAAAGATAATAATCTATTAGGTAAAGTATTATTCTATTGGCGGTCATTAAAATTCAGCTGTTTAACTTCCTTCTTTATATTAAGGCCACAAGGTCAGGCTTCTGTTTGCCTGGTTTTATGAAAGTAACTGTGGAAGTGCATTTGGTTTGTGGGTTTTGTTTTTTTTTTAATAGCAGGAAT
>NW_006792881.1:1737881-1779569 GCF_000442215.2 Lipotes vexillifer | reverse complement strand
AGGAATGAATCATGATTATTTCTATGCTTAACTGATTTTCTTATGAAAAAAATTTTTTTAACTGTAGCTTCACCAGGTGATATGGATCAGACACAAATTGAGCCCAATCTGTACCTGGCATCCATATTTACAGGTAAGATTTTTTACTTTAAAAGTTTCAGATTTTTTTCATTTCCTTCTTTCTTTCTCTCATAATAATCAACACAGTAGAGAAAATAATTCCAATTTTTTGTTCTTTTAAAATATCTATAAACTTACCCCAGGTATAGAACTCCCTTCATGCACTAAACTCAACTCTCCAAAAGTTAGGAGACAAAAAAAAAATCTATCATTTCCTTTTGGAAAGTTTATAAAATGTTGAATTAAAAGGCTGCAGGTGTGGTATTCAGAGCACTGAGGCTAGTACTCGAAATAATTCCATCTGGGGGAGGTTATTTGTTGGGACAGGACACTGTTTAAACTTTGAAGTCAGTTTTAAACAAAGTGAAGCAGCTGGAACCTGGCATAAGAAGAAACAAATCTTTCACGTTAACTATTGCTTTTTGGAGAAAAAAAGGTTTGGACTTGTTTTTACAGGTGCCAATACATTTATTCTTCCTATAGGAACTGCTGTATTTTTATCTTAAATTATAAATTTTAAAATAAGCATTTGTCAACTCACTTAAAAAACAGAAGCAATAGTAAACTTAAAAAATGTAATAGGGTGTTTATTTCTAAAACACATTTTGGGATGAGACTATAGAAACATTTTAAATCACTCTTTTAAACATGAAAGTAAGGAAAGAAATGTTTAATACTGACTAATTCTGTAAAGCGGAGGCAAATCTCATTTTACATACTATATACTTAACATCAAATGACCAGGCATCTTCTTCATCAAGGCTTGTAGTATTTGTTCTCAAGCACTGAAGCTATGATGTTGCAAAATCTGTAGGGCTGGGTTAAGTATGTGAGGAGAATTGAATACAGCAGGATAGTTTAGCAGCTGCTTAAACAAGGAATTTAAGCAAGAGTAGATGAACCCACGGTGGACAGGAAAAAATGCTTCAAGAACTCAGTAAAACACAGCTGAAATACTGTAACATTTTCATAGACATCTGGGAAGCAACTGTTTTGCTGGAACTCAGGGTTGATTTTAAAGACTGGATGAGTCTAAGCAAGCTGGTAGCTGTAAGGAACCACAGACTCTCTAGGTAGAAACAAATCAGTTTGGTTCAGCAATCATTTTAAGGCCCAGTGTGTACCTAGCATTATGCTACAACTTTGTAGAATGCAGACGTAAACAAGACAAAGTTGTTGTCCTCATGGGGCACATTTAACAGGAGCAACAGACGCACAAGCAAATAACAGTAATACAAGAGATAAGGTCACAGATACTTAGTGTGTACCTACTGTACTAGTCACTCGGAAGACAATGAGTGTAAGTTGCAGTCCATGCTCTTAAGGAATATATTGTCCAGTGGAAGTGACAGACACATAAATAATTACAGTGCAGTCTCCAAAGTGCTGCAGTAGCATTGCCTTCAGAGAATAAGGCATCCACAGTTAACAGGAGAGGAACCCCTGTATTTCACCACTACAGCTGGGAAAACAACTCAGAGAGTGTAATTCATCTGCACATGTTCTTGAGTATTTAGGGTCCGCAGACCCCTTAGAGACATTGATAGCTATGACTACCTGCCTCCCTTCCAAACTGTACTTATATGAAAATAATTTGCATATGGTTTCAGGGTATTCACAAATAGATCCTGGGTCACCCATCCATGGACTCTGGATTCAGATCCTTCGGGTACTTGATTAAAGATTATTACCTTTGTTTCCTTTTTAATTTTATTTTTAAATGTGCAGTGTATAAGAAACTCATCTTGATCTGCATGTAGAAATACCCAAATGCAGGCAATTTAAAGTCACTATACTATCTATTTGTCAACTCATAGAATAATCCCATAAGTTTATGTGGCTTATGCCATGTGCAGTTACTGAATCTGAGTGAGGAGTGTGCGGTGCTGCATTCTTCTGTGAAGTTACTGAGGAATTTTTTACTTCTTTTCTCTGCTTGCCTCCTGTTGTTTTAGGAGAGAATACTTTGTTTGGATTCCTCTCAGTTTGCAAATAACAGAGACATAATAATGGGTTACCAACTGTTTGAAGATTAGAGTGAGAATCTAAAACCTGCTGATGAAATGGATTATCCAAACCTAAAAAGCTTTTAGAAAGTTTTGTGTATGTATTTTTAAACATACACATGTGATATAAAGGCAAATTCTTAAATGGACATAAAAAATCTTGTATTCTTACTTTATTACTTAGAATAAATTAGTTTTAGCTGTTCTGTTCCTTAGTCTTACAATCAAAGAATAGAAAACAAAATTTCTTTATGAATTTTAAATACTTTTAAAGCAAAAAAATTGAATTTCAAATGCCTAAAGAGTTTTACAAATACGACTTAGGATGCTTCAAATACATGGTCTCGCTCAGTGACATCTCCTGCTTAAATGCATGCCAGGTTAAATGACGTACTGCCTACCCACGGAATCAAGGAATAATCTCCCTTTTTTAAAAACAAATCTGAAAACAGCTGTTGAAACAGTTACATCATAGAGTAATGACATGACTGTGGAAAGTTAAAAAGTCAAACTTTGAAAGCATCAAACTGCATTTAATATAGGTAGAAAATTTATGTTTGCTTTAATGATGATTTATTAAGATATTATGTCTTTTCTTTAAAAACAAATTAAACTCTGTGAGGACCATAACTGCATATGAATGTGACTCTTTTTGCCTGTTAACAGTGATGCTTTTGAAAAATGTTTCCAGTCTAAAAAGTTCTCTTTTAAAGCTCTAAAACTGTGACTGTTTAGCTTGTGTAAATGAGCGCTTCAAAAAACCTTTCCAAAATGTACATTAACAAACACCTTTAGATAAGGTGATGCATTTTATTGATATAACTCATTGATTAAAACTCAGTTACTAGGGCTTCCCTGGTGGCGCAGTGGTTGAGAGTCCACCTGCCGATGCAGGGGACACGGGTTCATGCCCCTGTCCGGGAAGATCCCACATGCTGCGGAATGGCTGGGCCCATGAGCCATGGCCGCTGAGCCTGTGCGTCCGGAGCTTGTGCTCCGCAACGGGAGAGGCCACAACAGTGAGAGGCCCGCGTACTGCAAAAAAAAAAACAACCAAAAACAACTCAGTTACTAGAGTTAAAAGTAGCATAATTATTTGGAGGCCTTCTAAAGCTGTGGGGTTTTTTCCTTAGTGTATTTCAGTGACACATTCTTATCCCTCTCTCCTAAGTCGACTGCCTTTTGCGGCCCACTCTGAGGGTCATTGCCTCTTAGGATAATTTCTTTCCAGTTCCATAAAAGTAAGTGCTAATCTGTTTTAAGTGCTTTTGATTTGCCAGCACTGTTCAAAACACTTTATATGCATTATCCCATTTAATCCGCATAAAACCCTCTGAGGTAGGTACTCTTACCTTTATTTTGTAGATGAGGAAATGAGGGTTTAGAGAAGTTATGTAACTTTCCAAAAGTCCCTTATCACTCATTCTCCCTTGGACCCCTTACCTATTTTTCATTATAGCACTCATCACCGCCTGACATAATATATGTTTGTTTCCTTACTTGTTTGTCATTTGCCCTTCACATCCAGCTGGGATATGATGTCAGTGAGATTAGAGCCTTTGTTTTCTTCACTGCCGAAATCACCAGAGTCTAGAACAGTGCCTGGCACATAGGTGCTCAGTTGATATTTATTGAGTTAACAAATGGATGAGCCTAGCCCTGCCCTATTATGGAATCCATAATAGGGCTCTGTTCCTCCCCCTTCCTCTTTTACTCCTTCCCACACGAAAACCTCACACTGACAGTCTTGATGGGACCATTCCTAGGTGACTGAACAATAGACCTCATTTGGACCCCAGACTTGACTGATCATAAAGGGACTTGTGCTTGAAACTTCATCACTGCTCCTCTCCTTAGCTGCCCCTACCATTACATACCACTACTAAAACGGAATTTCCCTCAACAACCTTTAAAAGTACTAATTTTTTATGTGGATAATTAAGGTATTTGGTATCAGGCAAAAAGCAGTGAGTTGTAGTCTCAGCTCTACCAGTTACGAACTAGGTGAATTATACTAGACTCTTTTGAAAACCTTGTGTGACTCTTGTGTGACTCTTCATTCTTGGGTCTCTTCCTACGTATCTGACACTTCCCTTTTGTGTTCCTCTATTTTCTCTTTATTCACCTTTCTTTGTCCTTCTCTTATTTCTGTCATCATTTATTTTGTTGTCCTCTTTTTCTTCATTGCCTTCCACATCTTTTAAGTCCTAGCTCACCTGCCACTTCCACCTAATTTAAACCAAATATTCCTCTACATGTTTATCTCCACTACTAGGTTTTAAGCTTCTTGAAGATGAGGACGATTTCTTTTTCCCCTGTGTATCATCTTCTCAACACCATCTTAGCTCCACACATACAGTAGGCTTGTATAGATGTTTAGTTAGTAAGCATATGCTTTCGGAAAAGCCCACTCTGACATCTCTGTGTCTCAGTTACCTTTACCTTGTCTGCCTCCCAGAGTTACTGTTAGGATGAGATAATATGACGGGCAAAAGATCTTAGCAAACTTTTAATTGCTGTATAAATCTAAGGCAGTAACTATAAGAAATAGCATAACTTTACAATAATTGAATTTAATATGTTCCTTGAGACTTGGAAACTTCTTCAAGGTCCAAAATAAAAAGTAGTTATAGCTCTTGTTACACCACTGAACAATTTAATCAGTAATTTAATGTGCAGAGTAGAAAATAAAGGCACATGTAAAGCAGTTTTGTGAAACTGGATAACAAAGAAAAGAAGAGTATCTGGCATCAGTGTAGTTTTTGACAGATATATAGGTAATGCAAGGAATGGAATTTTTCTTAATTGGGGGAAGATAACATTTAATTTTACAGGTTGAAAATTAATTTTGCTCTCAAGCCTTAGTTATATCCTGTGTTGGTTTTTACTTTATTGACGAGGTAAGCTCTGATCTTGGATACTTCTCTTGGTTATTTTGTATATTCTGCATCACAGCTTTGTAAAATGTCAGAATATTTAAACAATGCTTATGTCCTATGAAGTTTTTTTTTTTTTTTTTTTTTTTGCGGTATGCGGGCCTCTCACTGTTGCGGCCTCTCCCGTTGTGGAGCACAGGCTCGGGACGCGCAGGGTCAGTGGCCATGGCTCACGGGCCCAGCCACTCCGCGGCATGTGGGATCTTCCCGGACCGGGGCACAAACCCGTGTCCCCTGCATCGGCAGGCGGACTCTCAACCACTGCGCCACCAGGGAAGCCCCTATGAAGATTTTTAAAAAGAAATTCTTATTGTTTATTTTTTTTTAATTTATTTCTTTTTTAAATTTATTTTTATTTTTGGCTGCGTTGGGTCTTTGTTGCTGCACTCAGGCTTTCTCTAGTTGCAGCAAGCAGGGGCTACTCTTTGTTGCGTTGTGCAGGCTTCTCAGTGTGGTGGCTTCTCTTGTTGCAGAGCACGGGCTCTAGGTGCGCCGGCTTCAGCAGTTGTGTTTTGCGGGCTCTAGAGCACAGGTTCAGTAGTTGTGGCGCACGGGCTTAGCTGCTCCACGGCACGTGGGATCTTCCCGGACCAGGGCTCGAACCCGCGTCCCCTGAATTGGCAGGCGGATTCTTAACCGCTGCCCCACCAGGGAAGTCCCTTGAATGTTTATTTAATATATATTTTTTCAGCATTTAAAATGTGTTTGGCATCATTCCAGACACAGAGACTACAAGTACTGAATAAACCATAAGTTTATAAACAATAAGTTTCTTAATTTTAGTTTTTATCATATCCTGTCAGAGCTAAATTTCAACAAGTCTTTTCCTATTTAAAATATTTGTTCTATTTAAATTGATATAATAATTGCTTTCTTCTTAAAGGATTATGCTGTTGCATTACAGTTTGTAGTACTGCTATAATTATATGAAATCTTATTTCATGTTCCTCTTTTATTAAAAATAAATTGATACAAGTAACAAAAAGGAATGGTATATTAAAAGTCTTTGTTAGACTTCCTAAAATGAAATGAATTTTTCTTTTACAAGTATTTTGATCATCTTGAACAGCTGTGATTGAGTCATCATTGAATCTCCAAAACTGACTACTTTTACTGTGGTCCCTATAAAAACTTGATGGAAAATTTCACTTTATTACTGTGGCAACTATTTTAAAAGTATAAAGGAGTTTTAGAAAAATTATTATGACTCTTGGCTCAGAGATGTCTTTAAGATTATTTAGGATAATTTACTTTTAAGATGCTTATTATTATACATATATGGTAAGTACATGAAATTTGAAATGAGGATTTTTGTGGTCTTAAATAGTACCAAGTTGGCATTCTTTATGCTCTTAGGCAATGTGCTTTTTAAACTTAGAGGAGTGAATTAGGGTATATGCAGATATATATATGTATGTAGTCAACTCTGGGTTTTTTAAAACATATTAATGAATTCTTCATTTCAAACTGCCTCCCTGACTTGGTCTTACCTAGCATTTATCATCTGTACCACAGCTTTGGGCACTTGAAAACTGTCTTAGTCTATTCAGGCTACTATAACAAAATGCTATAGACTGAGTGGCTTTTAAACAACAGAAATTTATTTCTCACAGTTCTGGAGGCTGGACATCCAGAATCAAGGTACCTCTTCCTCATTTCTGTGTCCTCACATGGTCGAAGGACTAGCATGGTCAAAGGGGCTAGCAAACTCTGGGGCCTCTTTCATAAAGGCACTACTCTCATTCATGAGGGCTCCATCCTCATGACCTAAGCACCTCCCAAAGGCCACACTTCTTAATACCACCACACTAGGCATTAGGATTTCAACATATGAATTTTGGGGAGACATAAACATTCAGATCATAACATATACTTTTAAAATGTTGTCTCTTAATTGTTCAGGGGTGGGAGTGGAAAGGAGGGTGTATTTTACCTCTGTGACAAGTTCTGAGCACCTTGAGAAAAGAAATTATCGCAAATGCAATCCTTTTTTGATCCCCAGTATTATATAGGAAAGTTTAAGGCACGTAAATACTCAGGTACACTTGTTTAGCTGAAGGAGTTTCTCCTTTTTACAGGTGGTAAAGCAGTTCCACTCTTCACTTCGCAGACATCACCTGCCAAGATGTCCGTGACACCACCCTCAGTGAACCTGGAGGACTGCTCTGAGTCTCTGAGCATCAGCACTGTCCAGGGGGACACAGAGTCCTCGGGAACAGATACCTTCTGAATGTGAAGTGAGAGCCAGTACAGTATTTGTGCTACTGGTTTTGAGGTCATTTTTCTCTGGCATAAAACTATCTCTCAGACTATTTTGGTCCTTCAACATATTCAGAAAAATAATTTTTAATTTTTTATTAAAATGAAAAGTGTAATTTGGGTATTTAGGTAACATTTTTAAATAAAATAATTTAAATGGATATCTTCATGAGTCTGTGTTATTTCTTAGAATCCTGAGGCAGCGTAGAATAGTGGAAAGGGCATAACTTTTGACATCTAAAACTTTATTCTACAGATATAATTATCTGTACTTAGTTATGAAATTAAGTTGCTCAAGGTTATTCATTCCAAATTTTTTATAAGAGTAAATAATTGGAAGCAATCTAATATCTCTCAGTAAGGAACTGATTAAAAAAGTGATAGTACAACTGAATACTAGGTGGCACAAAAAATCATTTAAAAATGTTTATGTATTGATATAGAATTATCTCTGAGGTCTTTTGGGGTTTTTTTCATTGATTTTTTAAAATTGAAGTATAGTTGATTTACAATATTATGTCAGTTTCAGGTCCACAGGATAATGATTCAGTATTTTTGCAGATTATATTCCATTATAGGTTATTATAAGATACTGTGTATAATTCCCTGTGCTATACAGTAAATCCTTGTTGCTTATTTATTTTATATATAGTAGTTTGTATCCGTTAATCCCAAACCCCTAATTTGTCCCTCCTCCCTTCCCTCTCCCCTTTGGTTACCACAGGTTTGTTTTCTATGTCTGTGAGTCTGTTTCTCTTTTCTATATACATTCATTTGTATTATTTTTGAGATTCTACATATAAGTGGTGTCATACAGTATTTGTCTTGTCTCACTTATTTCATTAAGCATAATAATCTCTAGGTCTGTCCACATTACTGCAAATGGCAATGTTTCATTTTTTTTATGGCGGAGTAATATTCCATTTTATATATATATATGTATACCACATATCTGAGATATATTGTTAAAGTGAAAAAGGCCATGTGCAATACAGTGTATGAATTATGCTACCATCATTTAAAATGAGGTGGGGAGGAATCCAAATATATGGCACATACATACACATATGCTTACATACACATATTTGCTTATGTATCCATTAAATATCTTTGGAAGGATAGACAAAAAACAGCTAACTTGGTATCCAAGGAGGGAGATTGAGTGGCTAGATGATAGAGAGGTTGAGTGATAGGAGTTAGGTATGACTGTATTTACTGTGGATTTTTATATACCTTACATGTACACCTTATAAATCTTTATAGTGTATAAACCTCTGAATGTGATTGGATTAACTTTAAAAGTGTAAATACATAAAATTAAAAGAAAATAAAACATGGCTTTGTAATCAGACACATGTATATTCTAATTGCAGTTTCTTCACCTTGGTCTGTGATGGGGCAAATAAATCCCTCCTTCACAGCTGCCTGGGTAAATGGATTTAATACCTGGTTTGCAGGATACTGGGGATTATCAATTATGTTGGGGGTAGCATCCACCATGGTGCCTGGCACCACATAAGTGCTCAATTAATGGTGGATGTCATTATCTTGAGGGGTTTAACAAGGATCCTACACTGGACAGTAAGCATATAAGAAGCAGGGCAGCCTAGCATTAGCAAAGACATTTATCTCTCTGAAAAATTTTTTCTGTGACAACTAAAATTCAAACACAGTAACTATACTCATCCTTGACGTTTCTCAGCATTTTTCTGGTGAGTCTCAGCCCTGGCTGCACAGTAGTACCTCTGGGAGCTTTAAAAATGCCTGGTTTCCATATCCAGAGATTCTGATTTAATTGATCTGAGTGGGAGCCAGGCATTGGTATGAAAAAAGAAGAAAGACCTTCCCAGATGATTTTAATGTGCACTCAAGGTTGAGAATTACTGGAGAGCAATTTAGAATTCCTTAAACTTCTAGTAGGACCCATTGTCGGGGAAACTTAGAGTCTGAGTGTTTTTTCTCACTGAAGATAGAAGATTCAAGAACCTGTGGAAGCTCAGAAATGTGTCCACACATGTTTCTTCTTATGTCACAGCTCCTCAAGCCTCATTCAGATATTTGGTTACTGAAATGCTCTAGGTTTCACTTTAGAACCTATTTTTCTTTGCTATGGCCTTTTAGCCATGCCTGCTTGTAATAGTTCCCATTCAACAAGAAGAAGAAAAATGCTGTTCTGTGGATCATAATTTGGTTTTGATGTTCACTTACAAGTCTCTGATATACGAAAGCTGCCGAAATGTTTCTAAGTGCTGCTTCATTTTAAACATTACCCACCCCCCACCCCAGTTTCTGGTTTTCAGGACTTTTTCTGTTTGGGAAAGATGTTTCTTAATTTTAGCAAAAGCATTTTAAATGATTTTAATTATTGTGATTAAAATATTTTTATTCCACCTGCTTCTGTTTTCTTTAATTGAAGTATAGTTGATTTACAAAGTTGTGTTAGTTTCAAGTGTAGACGAAAGTGATTCAGTTATACTATATATATAGTTTATATATATACTTTATATTCTTTTTCAGATTATTTTCCATTATAGGTTATTATAAGATATTGAATATAGTTCTGTGTGCTATACAGTAGGTCCTTGTTGCTTATCTATTTTATATATAGTAGTGTGTATCTGTTAATCCCAAACTCCTAATTTGTCCCTTCCCCACTCACTTTCCCTGTTAGTAACCATAAGTTTGTTTTCTATGTCTTTGAGTCTATTTCTGTTTTATAAATAAGTTCATTTTGTATCATTTTTTTAGATTCCACATATAAATGGTATCATTTTGTCTTTGTCTGACTTACTTCACTTAGTATGATAATCTCTAGGTCCATCCATGTTGCTGCAGATGTCAATATTTCATCCTTTTTTATGGCTGAATAATATTCCATTGTATATACCACACCTTCTTTATCCACTCCTCTGTCGATGGACATTTAGGTTACTTCCTTGTCTTGGCTATTGCAAATAGTGCTGCTGTGAACATTGGGATGCATGTATCTTTCGAATTAGAGTTTTCATCTTTTCCAGATACATGTCTGGGAGTTGGATTGCTGGATCATATGGTAACTCTATTTTTAGTTTTTTAAGGAACCTCCATGCTGTTCTCCATAGTGGCTGCACCAGTTTACATTCCCACTAACAATGTAGGATGTTTCCCTTTTCTCCACACCCTCTCCAGCATTTATTATTTGTAGACATTTTGATGATGGCCATTCTGACCGGTGTGAGATGATACCTCATTGTAGTTTTGATTTGCATTTCTCTAGTAATTAGTGATGTTGAGCATTTTTTCATGTGCCTATTGGCCATCTGTATGTCTTCTTTGGAGAAATGTCTATTTAGGTCTCCTGCCTATTTTTTGATTGGGTTGTTTTTTGTTTGTTTGTTTGTTTTTTGCGGTACATGGGCCTCTCACTGTTGTGGCCTCTCCTGTTGCGGAGCACAGGCTCTGGATGCGCAGGCTCAACGGCCATGGCTCACACGGGCCTAGCAGCTCCGCGGCATGTGGGATCTTTCTGGGCCGGGGCACGAACCCATGTCCCCTGCATCGGCAGGCGGACTCTCAACCACTGCGCTACCAGGGAAGCCCTGTTTGTTTTTCTGATATTGAGCTGCATGAGTTGTTTGTATATTTTGCAAATTAATCCCTTGTTGGTTGCATTGTTTGCAAGTATTTTCTCCCATTCTGTAGGTTGTCTTTTCGTTTTGTTTATGGTTTACTTTGCTGTGCAAAGTCTTTTAAGTATAATTAGGTCCCATTTGTTTATTTTTGTTTCTATTCCATTATTTTAGGAGATGGATTCAAAACGATGTTGCTGCAATTTGTGTCAAAGAATGTTCTGCCTATGTTTTCTGCTAGGAGTTTTATAGTACCCAGTCTTACACTTAGGTCTTTAATCCATTTTGAGTTTATTTTTGTGTATGGTGTTAGAGAATGTTTTAATTTCACTCATTTACATGCAGCTGTCCAATTTTCCTCAGCACCACTTATTGGAGAGGCTATCTTTTCTCCATTGTATATTCTTGCCTCCCTTGTCATAGATTAATTGACCATAGGTGCATAGGCTTTCTTTCCTGTTCCATTGATTTATATGGCTGTTTTTGTGCCAGTACCATGATGTTTTGATTACTGCAGCTTTGTAGTATAGTCTGAAGACAAGGAGTATGATTCCTCCAGCTCCATTCTTCTTTCTTAAGATTGTTTTGGCTATTCGGGGTCTTTTGTGTTTCCATACAAATTAAAATGTTTTTCTTTTAGTTCTGCGAAGAACTAAAGAAAAGAACTAGGTATTTTATTCTTTTTGATGTGATGGTAAATGAGATTGTTTCCTTAATTTCTCTTTCTGATATTTTGTTGTTAGTGTATAGGAATGCAACAGATTTCTATATGTTAATTTTGTATCCTGAAACTTTACCAAATTCATCAATGAGCTCTAGTAGTTTTCTGGTGGCATCTTTAGGATTTTCTATGTATAATGTCCTGTCATCTGCAAACAGTGACAGTTTTATTTCTTCCTTTCCAATTTGGATTTCTTTTATTTCTTTTTCTTCTCTGATTGCTGTGGCTAGGACTTCCAAAACTATGTTGAATGAAAATGACAAGAGTGAGCATTCTTGTCTTGTTCCTGATCTTAGAAGGAATGCTTTCAGCTTTTTACCATTGAGTATGATGTTAACTGTGGGTTTGTCATATATGGCCTTTATTATGTTGAGTTATATTCCCTCTATGCCCACTTTCTTGAGTTTTTATCATAAATGGATGTTGAATTTTATCAAAAGCTTTTTCTGCATCTATTGAGATGATCATATGGCTTTTATCCTTCAGTTTGTTAATTGATGTATCACATTGATTGATTTGCAGATATTGAAAAATACTTGCATCCCTGGGATTAAATCCCATTTGATCATGGCACATGATCCTTTTAATGTATTGTTGGATTCAGTTTGCTAGTATTTTGTTGAGGATTTTTGCAGACAAGTTCATCAGTGATATTGGCCTGTAATTTTCTTTTTTTGTGATATCTTTGTCTGGTTTTGATGTCAGGGTGTTGGTGGTCTCATAGAATGAGTTCAGAAGTGTTCCTTTCTCTATAATTATTTGGAACTGTTTCAGAAGGATAGGTGTTTTACTCTTTTCTAAGTGTTTGGTAGAAATTATCCTTGAAGCCATCTTGTCCTGGACTTTTGTTTGTTGGGAGTTTTTAATTAGTGATTCAATTTCAGTACTGGTAATTGGTCTGTTCATATTTTCTGTTTCTTCCTGGTTCAGTTTTGGGAGATTGTACTTTTCTAAGAATTTGTTCATTTCTTCTAGGTTGTCCATTTTATTGGTGTACAGTTGCTTGTAGTAGTCTCTTATGGTCCTTTGTGTTTCTGTGGTGTCAGCTGTAACTTCTTTTTCATTTCTAATTTTATTGATTTGGGCCCTCTCCCTTTTTTTCTTGATGAGTCTGTCTAAAGATTTAGCAATTTTGTTTATGTTTTCAAAGAATCAGCTTTTAGTTTCATTGGTCTTTTCTACGAGTTTTTTAGTCTCTATTTCATTTATTTCTGCTCTGATCTTTATTATTTCTTTCGTTCTACTAATTTTGAGTTTTGTTTGTTGTTCATTCTCTAGTTCCTTTAGTGTAAGGTTAGGTTGATATTTTTCTTGTTTCCTGAGGTAATCTTATATCGCTATAAACTTCCTTCTTAGAACTGCTTTTTAGCAAAAGCATTTTTTATTTAAAGGTGTTGGTAGTTTTTTCACCCTAATCAGAAAACCTGCCTTTTCTAGTTTAAGGTAGAAGTATAATCTTTGATTTATTCCGCTCTGTATGTACTTGAGCTTTTCTTTAAAAAAAAAAAGTTTAGTATCTTTTCATCAGTATTTTGTTTGTTTATAGGATTATTTCTGGCCAAGTTTCCATCTGTATATATTCTGCCAAGCACCTCAAACTTCTTGGAGTAAAATTATGTAAGTAAAAGTAAATGGTTTAAAAACAAATTAAAAAAAAAAGTAAATGGTAATTTTGATGTTACAAGCTTTAAAATGTTCATTTTATTTTTATAATTTCCATCTTCCAGAATGAACTATTTAAAAGACATGCTGTTAATAAGTAGACTCTATCAAGATCAAGGCTGTTACTATTGTTGGGCTTACATGCCAGGGTAACAGGTATTTTAAATGTTTCGATGGTTTAAATCCTAAAATAAATTTGCTTTCTGTGCATTTTAATAGAATCTTGAAAAAATGTTTTTATTTTCAAAAGATGATTACATCAGTATATTTCTTATCACTTGCATATTTCTGATCTCTTAATTTTTCTTTTAAAATATTAAACATATATTTAAAAGTTTTTAGTTTTTCTATTAAAAGCTCAACATTTTTCTAAAAAATAAATAAAATAGCATTTCTTAGTTTGTGGTGGATTACTGCCCCCGATCCAAGAATAATTCTGTAGTTGAAACATTTTTTGAAACAACTTTTAAAACATGTCCTGAAGCCATCATTTCCTTATAAATGAGTAACTTGAACTTCTGTGATGTTGCTAAGAAGAAACCCACTGAAATATTCTTTTCTACTATACATCCATATATATATCTGTTTAACAAAAATTAACTCTGAGGGCTGTTGGGCACACAGTGCGGTATGGATACTTATGGCCCAGGCTGGGTAGCCATCTCAGGATTCGTCATTCTCTCCCTTTGGTCATCTGCCTCTCCTGGAGAATGAAGGTTGACCAAGGAATCGTCTCTTCCTAGTATGGAATCACCATTTGGTCACCTAACATCAATTACACAGCAGTTTTTAAAACTCTCGTACAGATGCATTGGAAAAAATGAATATTATAATGAGAAATCCCATCATTACAGTTCAGAAAATTTCAGGAGGCCAGTTTTTTACTTGACCTAGCCCATGCCAGGAGAATAGATTCCAAGTCTCAGACTGTCAAACCTTTGAGAGTAATCAACCTGTGTCTGTACTTTCTAAAAAATTAATTAATTAATTTTATTTATTTTTGGCTGTGTTGGGTCTTAGTTGCAGCATGCGGGATCTTTGTTGCAGCATGCGGGATCTTTCGTTGGCGGCGTGCGAGCTCTTCATTGTGGTGTGCAGACTTCTCTCTAGTTGTGGTGCACAGGCTCCAGAGCACATGGGATCTGTAGTTTTGTGGCACGTGGGCTCTCTAGTTGTGGCCTGCAGGCTTAGTTGTCCCGCGGCCATGTGGGATCTTAGTTCCCCGACCAGGGATCGAACCTGTGTCTCCTGCATTAGAAGGCGGATTCTTTACCACTGGACCACCAGGGAAGTTCCTGTGCCTGTACTTTTTAAAGGTATTATTTCTTCTTGTACTGAAGTGTTTACCTAGAAACAATCGGAAATATTAGCTAGAGTGCAGATGTCCCCCTGGTGAGGCCAATAAATATTGTAAAGCTGTGTGATGGAAAGCAAACAAATCAAACCTCTTTTGCTGGATTATTATAGTGTGAATGGTCTCATTTAATAGTTTCAACCAAAGTAAGGGATAAATTACACATCTCTTAAATTCAGGGACCCCTAACCTAGGTAAAAACCCTCAAGCAAATCAATAGACTCCTCTAACTTCTGGGAGGTCGCTTCTATGAGACCTCTGAAGAGACCCAGATAGTGAGACTGAACAGGATTTAAAATCTTGAAGGGAACTGGTAAGAAGTCCCAGGAATAGTTCTTGGTATGCATGGAGGTCACAGATAAAGAACAGGCCTGGCGCTGCACAATTGATATGATCTATATGTAAAGAGTTGAAAGTGTATGTCTTTTTCCCTGAATCATTATGACAAACAGTGATAAGGATTTCAGTCGACACTTTGTAGCCTGCTTTTCCTGAATGAAGATATATTTTTCTTTTCTATTTTTCACGAGATGTTACATTAGGAATAAGTATCAAGTGAGGAGGTATTTCTACCATGGGGATAGTTTAATGGGATTTCTTGGTAAGCTTGGTAAGTATTTTTATTTCCTCTTTGCATGGGTTATGAAAGTACCATAGACACTCAGGATTATTTTAAAAGGTGATTGGGTTGATTTTTCTCTCTCGATAAAATATTGGCTGTGTGTAATTCTATATAATTATAACAACCAGCCTGAATGTCTGGGTTGGGAGATAATCATTGTAAGTATAAAGGAGATGTTCAGATCATACTCTTGACGGGCTGTTTGCTAGTGTTAAGCAGAGGTATTCCTATGATTTGAGTGACCCCTGGAGTTGGAAATGGGTAACAGGCCCAGCAAGAGGTCAGGTTAGTAGATGAGGAAACATTCTTAGAAACAAGGTGAGAAAGTAATATATTTTGTTTCAGAAAAGGGAGGGGAAAATGAAGAAAAGTAGAGTCATAGGAAACGCAGAGAAGGAAATCAGTAGTCCATAGTGACATATTAACAGTCTTACAAGGAAGGCAGTAGGTTTGATTGGATATAATAAAGTTCTAGTTTTGTTTCATTGTCTTGGGTGGAATTTGCACTTCTGAAGTTGTCTGCTTGATCAGAAAGGTCTCCGATAACCTGTTTGTGCCTTGAAGCCATCTGCTTCTGGAGGCTTCATTGGTTAGCCTCAACTTGCAGTCTGTCATGGGAGTGAACGTCCATTGGTCTGAGTTGGAAGTTCCTTTTCATGATGACATATTAGACCCTGGGTAGACTTCTGTAGCTGTTGTCAAGAGGACCTGAAATGGCTCCTTTCAGTAATTTGAAGCATTTTTGCATCTATATCACTTAGTATTTTCTGCAAAACAAACCACCCCAAAACTAGGTGGCTTAAAACAACCATTTATTTATTCATGATTCTATGGATGAGCAATTTGTCTGGGATCAGCTGGGATAGCTTTGCTCTGCTCTGCTCCTCATGGTGTTGTCTGGCCTTATACACGCATTTATAGTCCACTCATACTTGATGGTCTCATTCACACATCTGGCAGTTGCTGGCTGTTGGCAGGGCAACAGAGGTAACTGGGCCCATCATCTAGCAGGCTAGCCTGAGCTCATTCACGTGATATTGGTTGAGGGTTCCTAAGAGCCACAAGAGAGGGCAAACTCCAATGTGCGAGCAGTTTTCAAACCTCTGCTTGGGTAATGTTGTTAATGCCTTGTTGGCCAAAGCAAGTCATTTCCAGGCCCAGACTCAAAGAATAGAGAAATAGTCTCCATCTCCTTATGGAAAGATCTGCAGTCACATACAAAGGAGCATGCATATGGGATGGGAAGAATTTGTGGCCATTTTTGCAATTAAACACACACTGATATCTTTTCTGGTGAACCTGGTCACTGAGCTAGGAGTCATACAAAGATGTGGATGATGTCTCTTTTGGAAAGGTGGCTTGTGCATGTTGAGCATAAGACAGTACACTAGATTGACTTCTTACAGTATTCAGCTATATCTGCATGCAACAAAATAGAGTGATTGGTGGTGTTATTCCCAATCACATAGGACATCCTGTAATGATGTCCTATGGAAAACAATCTGTATGAGCTCTGAGGAAGTGATCATGTGGCCATTAACAGTACTGACAAAACATTAGACTAAGGCAGATTAAGGATTTTTTTTTTTTTGCGGTACGCGGGCCTCTCACTGTTGTGGCCTCTCCCATTGCGGAGCACAGGCTCCGGACGAGCAGGCTCAGCAGCCATGGCTCACAGGCCCAGCCACTCCGCGGCATGTGGGATCTTCCCACACCGGGACACGAACCCACGTCCCCTGCATCGGGAGGCGGACTCTCAACCACTGCGCCACCAGGGAAGCCCAAGATCAAGGATTTTTGATAGTTTAAGAGTCAGCAAATTTTCTCAGTGAAGGGCCAGATAGTAAATTTTATATAGGCTTTGAAGGCCAAATATAATCTCTGTCACGTATTCCATATTCTCTTCTTCCTCCTTTTTTTTTTTAAACAAAATTTTAAAATATGTAAGAAACATTTTTTAGCTTGTGGACCGTATGAAGAGTCTGTAGGCCAGATTTGTCCCATGGGCTGTAGTTTGCCAACCCCTGATTGGGACAGTTTTATCTTCAGTGTCTCATTTATTCTTTCTACCTTTCCTGCATGGGGAGTACAGTTTTTATGTTAGGAGAGAAACCCTGCAGAGTTCCTGTATGGTTGTTACAGTGAAATGAGTTCCACAGTCACTGGGTAGGAAAGTAGGCATTCCCCATGCTAGGAACACAAAGTCTAGCAACTGTAACATCTGTAGCTTCTCATCAAGGAATGGGTTTTTTCCATCCTGAAAACTTACAGACTGTTGATAGTAAATATAGCCTAGAGACCTGGGTAGTTGTATAAAATCCATTGCTAAATGTTCAAACGGCCTTGAGAAGGAGTTTCTGTATTTTGTCTTGACCCTCTCAGGTTTACCTGGGTTATGTTAGCGCAGGTAAGATGTAATTTTACCACTTCCTAGTCAAATTTTGAAAATTTTTCCATTATTTATCTACTGTGGAACTTGATTTGTTCCTGGTGTAGAAAATCATGGGAAATTTAATTAGCATCCACTGGTTGGATCGTGGTACTCCTGAGCAGTTGTCAGGAGATTCTCAGAACCCATCTTTATGGAGAAAATGTCCCTGTAATTGCCAATATTGTTTTTCAGAAGTTTGGGTTGACTGTTATGAGCCAATTATAGTGAGTCTAAATTGAGCCAGTTTTCCTTCCAAGTTTGGTGGGGATACATGTCAATTTGGTAGAACTCATAGTTGGGGTAATAAAAGCTGCTTGTTAGAATGTGAGTTAGCAAGGGCATTCATTGGTTTCTGGAAGAAGGTATTGTCTATGAGTATCTCCCTTAACTGACAGGTGTTTTTCAATATCGAATAGCTTTTAGTGAATCATTAATATCTTTACCATTTTCATTAAGGTATCTTAAGAAACCAAAAATCCCCTTTTTTCCCCATAGCATCCCAAAGTTATGAACAATTCCAAATTCATATATATCTGTTTAATGTTTACCAGTTCTCCATTTGCCAGAGTGCAAGTCAGAGAAATTGGTTCATTCACATGGGCAGATTGAACATTAGGCAAAATAGAGCAGCTTTGGTAGCTGCATGTTCAGTGGTGACAGTATATCCTGCTCAGGAAGTGCCTTTATCCTTTTTAAGATAAGAGCCATCTACAAACAGACTTAAATTAGAATTGACTAAGATTTGACCTGGGCATTCTTATGTATATAGTTTTTGCTTTTTCCTGAAGTATATAATTTACACAAAAAAGTGCTCATCCTGGAGAGCTCAGTGAATTTTCACACGTGTATACATACCTGTGTAACTACCTCCCAGCTGGAAATAGAACATTTCATAGCACTTCAGAAGGTTCCTTTGTGCCCCCTTCCCAGTTAAAACATACCCCTTCTTGTCCAGAGGTAACCACTATTCTGACTTCTACCACCATCAGTTAGTTTTGCTTTTTCTTGAATTTCGTGTAAGTGGAATCATACAGTGGATAGTCATTTCCTTTTGGCTGCTTTTGTGCAGTATAATGTCTCTGAGTTCATCAGTAGTTTGTTATATTTATTGTCATGTGGCATTCCATTGTATATATATTCCACAATTAATTTATTTATTCTCCTTTTGACGGATACTTGAGCTATTGCTACTCTTAATTCTGAATAAAGCTGCTATGAATATTATTGTATTCTGGTGGACAGATGCACTAATTTCTCTTGGGTATTTTTCTAGGTAATAGGGTAAGCAGATGTTTATATTTAGTAGGATTTAGGCATTCTTAATCCCCAAGATATCATTAAACATTCATGGATTCCTCTTCATCTAGAAGGGGAAGTGAGTGGTGGAATTAAAATGTGAATGACGTTAAGCTGTGATACGTGAAGTGCACAGTGAAGAATTTCCTAAGCCGTACAGCAGCTGACAGAGAAAAGCTGAGTGTTGCCTATAAGTATCAGGGATTGCACAGCACATGGAATGCAGAGTTAGTGCAGAAGTAAGCACTCATCAGCCTAGAGCAGAAGCTTTGATCAATTAGATGCTGCTGCCCTCATACGCGGGCAGGGAGGGTGGGTTGTGACTCCAGATCAAAAGAGTTGTTCAGATAGGCAACAGACTTCTGGTGTGAACCTCTCTACTAAATTAACACACCTATTAGGCAACCTTGTCTTCCCTGAACGATTAGAAGGGTTTGGCACAGTTAGGGACATGCAAAGTATAGAGTTGCTGTGGGGAGCCTCTACCTTAGGAAGGGTTCTGGATTCATGTTTTAGTGCTCTTGTTTGGGCAATCCTGAATATCCTCTCAGTTGTTTTTGAGTTTAGGGGCTTGAATATAATGGAATAGTTTTTATTTTGGAGGAGGACAGAGAGTGTCTGCCTATAGACAGATCATGACCAAAATTAAGTAGTTTCATATTTTATAGTTAGTTTGTAATCATGTAGTTACAAGTTTTCAATTATGTAGATCAAAATTGCATAGAGTTGTAACTTTACTCTAGATGCTTTATGTCCTTTTTCAGTCAATTTTATTAAGAGATATTTGAAGCCTTCCTGTGAACAACTCGGATCAGGAGAATACAGCAATAAATTACCTACCTGTTGTATTAGAGTGGATTCTCATGGGAAAATGGAATCATTAAGGTAATTTACTTGGACACTGAGAGAAGTATGAGAGTGATTCCATAAGTCCTCAAGCCCCATGATATTTGCACATGTCCTCAAGCCCCTCAAGTCCTCAAGCAAGAAAGCAACCAATTCTTCTTAACTACTGGTTGCTAAAGAATGCTGCACATATATCCACTGCCATATAATAATTACTTGTGGAGGGAATGGAGAACAAGGTAGTATTTGGGTAGGAATATGATGAATCTAAGAATCATAATTCTTTTGATTTCTCTGATGTCTTAAATCAGTAGCATTTCCCATTAGGTTTATTAATTAGCCATGTGAGCATTGCAAGGACTGGTGCAGCAGAATTAGCCCATGTTCTTAAAAAATGGCTTTGAATACGAGATCCTTCAGGTTTGAGTAAGTCTTGGGTAATTTAGGCAGGTGTTTATAAGGATAGATCTGAATCTTAATAGGGTCAGTATTAATAAGCATAGCCCTTAGCCTTTGGATATGGTTCTTATTCCTAAGCTATGGCCCTTCTAGGATTTCAGTGGAATGTTCAAATTGTTTACTGGGCTCCTCTCAATTGGAGGGACTCTGTCTTTCCAGTATTAGGCAACTGTTGACATCTCTACTCAGCTCTTTCATACTTCCAGCTGGATTTCACCCAGCACATGTCAGGAGTCAGCTAAGGATTTGAGAGTTTGTATGAAAATATTGCAACCCCCATCTGTGGCTCTCTTCTTTATGGACTTTCCCTGACCAATATTCAGCCTTTCTGAGACCACTGAACACTGGTCCTGACTTCCAAGCCCAGCAAAACTGCCCCTTTGCTTGAGTGTATCCTCCACACGTTGGGAAGTACCCCGGATAAATGTGGATCTCAACAAGTGTGTTTTCCTTCTTTCAAGGTATGAATATTCTCTTGTTCCTGCCTGTTTTTGCTTCCTCCCCAGTGCCTTCAAATGACTGGTTTTTATATTTTGTCCAGAGTTTGTAATTGTTACTGGCAGGAGGCTTAGTCTGTTATAAATACTTTACCATTACTAGAAACTAGAATAGGAGCAGCAGTAAAATGGTGAGTGAGAGGTAGCCAGACCCTCATTTTTTAGCCTTCTCCTTCCCTCTGTCTCCCCTTTCTGCCATCAATCTTTCCACCACTGGCCCTCACCTAGAAAGGCCCTGGACCTCAGTAAGAAAGGAACAGAATAGGCTATTGGCATGAAGGGGTGGCCCAAGAATTTGGGGAAGAAAGATGATCTCCCTCTGCAAGTAAGTATCCTCTCATCAATGATATCCTGAAGACACTAGAGTGGTTCCAAATCTGGCTCTGCACAGTTTAAAAACCAAGATGCACAGGCCCCACCAAATCAACAGCGGGTGGAAGGGCCAGGTGATTCTGATGGTTAGTCAGGATTGGGAACCATTACTAGAAGAGGCAGGACTCAGATGTCTCTTGAATGAACGAGTGAATGAATGCATATGCACAACGGGCGATGGTGAGGTCATTCCCACAAGTTAAAACTGCCTGCTCTTCCAAGCCCTAGTCTCCAGTATACTGAGTTGTTGAGGGCTTGTCCGAGTGCTGTGGAAAGTAGCAGCCAGAGTGTGTTTTGACAGTGATATATGATGCCTTGCTTCACGGGAAATAGTTCAGGAACAGCCAGGAAGTCTGAAGTCCACTGAGAATGTGTTAAATGTGAGGTGTCCTGTTAGGTTTCTCAGTCTCTCAACAGTCTTGAAATTTGTTTGTCCTTGTTCCAGTTTATGTGCTCCTGAAAGAGGCCTTTTATTGTCCTGCGTCTGTCACTTAAAGATATCCTTAACTCAGGAAACAAACCTCACTTATCTTTAGGAGTGTTTTACTTGGATCAAAAAGCAGCTGAATACAAATGCTTTATGATGCCTGAAAAATAACACCCAGAGGCACAGCTCTAAAACGACTTTGAAATCCTCCCCTTTTAATACAAATCTTTCTCCTTCGGGAGGATAATTTTTTGAGAGGTAATAATCTGGTTCTTGGCATCAACCTAAGACCCTCTTGCTATTAATTGTTGTAAACAAAGCTCTTGCTTGTAAGACGAACATACATCAAGTTTCAGGGACTTTCAGCTTCCCAATAAGAAAAGGGACAATTTGCAATGAATTAATAGCCTCATTCTGTGACCACATTGGAGGACTTTGGTTTAGGGCAGGGAGACCATCCACCAAAGGGCTTACTTGGGGGTAAAAAGATGTGGTTCCCATTCTCCAAGTGCTAAAGATGGTGTAAGTTGTCCCCTAATAGATTTCTAGAAGGTACATTGTTATATCTTCACTTTTACTGCAAGTTTATTGCAGTAACACTAATCAATGTGTGTGCGTATTTGTGTTGTGATTTTTCTCTTCTGAAACACAATCAATAAACCAGTTTTGTTTTTAGTTGGTTCTCTTTTTTCTTGCTACACATTCACATCTGGATTTTCTCTTTTGAAGTGTAACTTCCTGTGAAGCAGCAATGATGATTTTAAAGGAAAAATAAATATAACACCTAGCATAAAGTCGTAGTCCTTTAATATACAAAAGTTTTTTTATACGTATTAATGATAATCATATGCACCATTTGGGCACCTTGTGAAATCATGGACTATGAAAGCAGAGCTCGAATTGTACTTCTTTGCCACCTATTTTTCCAATAGAAAAAACAACTAGGTAAAAGAGAGTATCTATTTAGAAACTTTATCAACATATTTTCTTTTTTTTTAATTGAAGTATAATTGATTTACAGTGTTTCAGGTAAAGAGATAGATATATATATATATATATATATATATATATATATATATATATATTCTTTTCCAGATTCTTTTCCATTTTGGACTATTACAAGGTATTAAGTATAGTTCCATGTGCTGTACAGTAGGTCCTTGTTGTTTATCTATTTTATATAACATATTTTCTTTTTCATGTTAGAGTTTTCTAAAGTTTTTGCCCAGCATTATTGTTTTATTTGATTTAATCATCCACATGGAATAGAGAATTAATTGGAAGGAAGAGAAGTGGTAAAGAATTAAAATGTGTTTTGGGCAACCAAAGAATTTAAAATGTATACTTTAAATTCAAATTGCATTGATCCTTTTCATATCTATTTGGACATAAAGTTTATGAAGGGGCCCCTAAATTCCTTGTTTTTATGGGATTCTTCCTTAGTCTTCTCCCCTTTTTTCCTTTCTCCCTTAGAATGCTAAATATCCTCCTTCTATGGAGACTAAATTAGGTGCATCTTGAATTCATTTCTTAGAACATAAGAAGTCTTTCTCTTCCCCATAAGCTGTCAGTACCATTTATATTTTAAATGAAAGGCAACCCTTTTCCTGAAGGAGGAACTCCAACTTTCTTTAGGGATTATCTAAACAATGTCACGTGTCCTCTTTTCCCTGCTCCATCTTCACATGAGAAAGCGTAAATCATGTAACCCAACAAATAAACACAACTGACGTGTTATTTCTTTTTCTATAGAGACATCAGCTCTTTAATCTCCTATTTCTTGTGAGCAGGCCTACTTTGGAGGACTGAAATCCTAATGTATACACAATGGTATTCTGTAAGTAAGAAGGGAAACTCTAATGGAACAGTATGTTAGAGAAATTTAATGTAACATGACTACCTGAATACCTCTTGCTGTTTTGCTTCTCTCATCCCGTTTGGCTATAAAAACCAGAAAGTATTCCTGCAGAAAGGAAAAGAACAGCTAGCTAAGAAAATCTAACCGTGAAGGGCTGGCAATGCTCAGTGCCAAGAACCTGAGACTTTCTTTCAAGCATGATGTTTCATTGTTAAGGTTTTATAAGAAGTTAGCTTTAGCCTATTAAGAAAAGGGTGATTTAGAAACAGGGGGAAAAGGAACAATTTTCCCCCATTCATTCTTCTCTAGTATAAACAAGGTATGAGGCTAATGCTTTCTTGGCATAACATGAAGCTCTGAACTAACAAAAGAGCACAATTAAAGCTCACCTGGCCTCAGAGGTCTTCTTTCCATAAAAGTTAAACTCTAATGATTGGCACTCAGTGGCCAAGATTGGCTCAGGATATTGGCAGCATATTTAATTGATACAGAGCAGTTCTACCAAAATAAAAGTCATTAAACCAACTGGAGGAAGCCTAAGAGAGGAGCAGCAGGGAGATCCTCTTTACATATTTTTTTTAAAGGTGAGCCCTGTGGATGGGGTCTGCTGGTGTGAATGTTTGGTTTGTGAGCCTCTCAAGGCAATCCAGGGGTATCTTTAGGAGGCTGCTTCAGAAAGACCAACAACGTGAATCTTGTTCCCAAAGAAAATGGGTTGTGCTGTGATTTTTTAAAAATTTATTTTATTGAAGTATAGTTGATTTACAATGTTGTGTTAGTTTCTGGTGTACGGCAAAGTGATTCAGTTATACATATAGATTCTTCTATACATTCTTTTCCATTATGGTTTATTACAGGATATTAAATATTGTTCCCTGTGCTATACAGTAGGACCTTGTTGTTTATCCATCCTATATATAATAGTTTGCATCTGCTAATCCCAAACTCCCAATCCCCCCTCCCCCACCCCCTCCCCCTTGGCAACCATAAGTCTGTTCCCTATGTCTATGAGTCTGTTTCCTATGTCTATGAGTCTGTTTCTGTTTCATAGATAAGTTCATTTGTGTCATATTTTAGATTCCACATATAAGAGATATCATATGGTATTTGTCTTTCTATTTCTGACTTACTTCACTTAGTATGATAATCTCTAGGTCCATCCATGTTGCTGCAAATGGGCATTATTTCATTCTTTTTTATGGCTGAGTAGTATTCCATTGTATATATCTACCACATTTTCTTTATCCATTCATCTGTCAATGGACATTTAGGTTGGTTCCATGTCTTGGCTATTGTAAATAGTGCTACTATGAACATGGGGGTGCATGTATCTTTTTGAATTATAGTTTTGTCTGGATATAAGCCCAGGAGTGGGATTGCTGGATCATATGGCAACTCTATTTATAGTTTTTGAGGAACCTCCATACTGTTTTCCATAGTGGCTGCACCACTTTACATTTCCACCAACAGTGTAGGAGGGTTCCCTTTTCTCCACACCCTCTCCAATATCTATTGTTTGTAGACTTTTTAATGATGGTCGTTCTGACCCATGTGAGGTAATACCTCATTGTAGTTTTGATTTGCATTTCTCTAATAATTAGTGATGTTGAGCATCTTTTCATATGCCTCTTGTCCATCTGTATGTCTTCTTTGGAGAAATGTCTGTTTAGGTCTTCTGCCCATTTTTTGATAGGGTTGCCTGTTTTTTTGTTATTGAGTTGTATGAGCTTTTTGTATATTTTGGAAATTAAGCCCTTGTTGGTTACATCATTAGTAAATATTTTCTCCCAATCTGTAAGTTGTCTTTTCATTTTGTTTATGGTTTCCTTTGCTGTGCAAAAGCTTATAAGTTTGATTAGGTACCATATGTTTATTTTTGCTTTTATTTCTATTGCCTTGGGAGACTGACCTAAGAAAACATTGGTACAATTTATGTCAGAGAATGTTTTGCCTTTGTTCTCTTCTAGGAGTTTTATGGTGTCATGTCTTATGTTTGTCTTTAAGCCACTTTGAGTTTATTTTTGTGTTTGGTGTGAGGGTGTATTTTAACTTCATTGGTTTACATGTGGCTGTCTAACTTTCCCAACACCACTTGCTGAAGAGATTGTCTTTTCTCTATTGTATATTCTTGCCTCCTTTGTCGAAGTTTAATTGACCATAGGTGTGTGTGTTTATTTCTGGCCTCTGTATTCTGTTCCATTGATTCATATGTCTGATTTTCTGCCAATACCACACTGTTTTGGTTGCTGTAGCTTTGTAGTATTGTCTGAAGTCTGGGAGGGTTATGCCTTTTATTTTGTTTGCTTTGGTCCAAGTGATTCCCAACTTTCAACCAATAGGGAGCAGGCAGTGGAGCAAGGCATTCTGGGACTCAGGTTTGGTGTGGTAGCTGCACTGATATCATCTAGGAGAGCCAAGTTGCTTTGTGTGGAATAAATGAATCCCCTGTAACAAGCAGATAAAATGAACTCTTTTTCCCAATCCAAGTCTAGATAATGGGTGGTAAGTATGCCTCCATTCTACAGTGAGGTACTAGACCCTCATGGAGGACCGGCAAAGGGAGTGGTGATAACCTGACCCCAACACCCACCTCAAAGATAGAAAAGGCTGATGCTAGATATTAGAGAGAACTTAGGCAGTTGGGTGTGTTTTCCCCCCAAGCAATATATCACCTGAGCCACAGTAGCCTGTAATGCATGGCTTTAATATATTACCAAGGGAAAATGTTCCAGTGGGGGTGGTGGTGAGTTTGATGGGGCCCAGCACAGGAAGGTTCAAGGAGACCACTTGGAAACCTTGTTGTGTCCTGGGAGTTTGAGGAACCCCCTGGACTATTGTCTCAGGAATGTAAAAGTGAAATGCTGTGGCTATTACCCTGACGCAGCAGAGGAGAGAGAGCGAGAACAACTGTGATGTATCAGGAACTAGCTACACTTCCCACCAAGGGAGAGGGGGAAAGTCCAGGGATATGTGAGTGGTTTTTCCTTGGACCAGAAGTGGGCAATGTGGGAGAGAGCCCTGCTGGAGGCATTTTGCATCTTCCCAGAAGGGTGAACTAGAGGGGTGATGTGACCCCAACCGGGGTTGGACAATGGAATTCCCTGGGGCTGAGAGGAAGAAAGAAAAACAACCAGCCAGAGGGAAATGCATTACACACGTGAAGAGAATTATAGTCTAATATTCTCACTGTGATCTCTGAAGAACTCAGAAATGCACCACAAGAAAGGTGGTCAGCTTGAACCATTCACCCAGTTTAGGGAGCATCAGCTTAAGATAGCTATACAGCAAGAGGAGATCCACCCTAGGTGATATTGGTGTCAGTCAAGTAAGATCTTTTATGCCGCTGTCCCCTCCCCCTCCCCCTCCCCCATTCTACAACCTTTCAGGAGGCTGGGCAGCCTAGTGAGTTGGGGAGAGCAGAAGTGGGAGAAACAGAAAAAGAAGTAGAGAGGAATCCTCTCCACTGCAGGTCTTCCTGCTGCAGAGCCCTGGTCTTTGAGAGGGGAGAAGGTTCGACTTTAAATGCAGTTCAGAATTCTCACAGTAACACTGAGCATTTCGATTTTTGTGATTTTTTTTGTCATTGTCAGTGATCAGAGGATTTTTTGTTAACTAGGAATGAGTGGATAGCTGTGAGTCCTGCTTGTATTACTTGTGATTTTACTTATTATCTAAGAATTAATAGTAATATAATAATTAATCATGCTATTATCATGTAAGAGTGAGTGGATAAGCTGTGGGCCCACATGAGGTGTCATCTGGGGCTCAAGGAAAAATGAGCCTCAGACAGTGGACTTGAATGGGACTTGGACAGGAAAAGAGGTATGTTCTGGTCGACCAGCGCGTGAGTCAGTTCTGCTCAGTCAACATGCCAGGCAGAATTAGGAAATTACTTTATAAAAGAAGATGTTTCACATCCCTCTTCCTCACCCTGACATAGATATTTTATGCTCCTGAAGTGCATTTTGGGTAAATAAACAATCAAATAAATGGTTTCTGGAGCAGCTAAAAATGTCATTAGAGAATTTAGTGTCCATGAAAATGAAGGGGAATACACAGCCTCTTCAAGGTTCACAGACTATGTTAAATGTTACTTTGTCCAGGATGCAGGTATGTTTCATAGCGATCATCCTCCCAGTGGGTAAGAATCCGGAAATAAAAATTAATAGGACCATTTTTATGCAGTAGGAGAGACATTATGTGTAGAGCTACTGGTGGCAGGCACAAGGCCACTTTAATAAAGTCTCACTTTAAACATCCACCAACACTTGATGAGATCACTTGTAGGTTTTTTTTAATGGTGTGTTAAGTTCTAAAATATCCAGTTGGTAATGTTTCTGAAGTAGGGCTCTTCAGAGCACGACAAGGTAATCAGTTCAGAATAGCAAAACTCTGCTGGCTAGTGCAGCTCTCTGAGGTCAGGTGGAACATCGGCTCTTGAAGAATGTAAACTGGTGAAATAAATTGTAGATAAAGATAAACTTGTTCATGCAGGAGGAGGAAGGAGACTAACAACGCTGCTAAACTCTTGAAAAGCATCATTTCTCAATGCAGTCTATGGAGTCTTTGGAAGGAAATGGTGATTAGTACAAAGGCTACAGGGTGTCTGATAATTAACGTTTTATTTAGATTCTTATTTGATTAATGTCTGCTCATCCACTTAGCTTCCTGAGAGCAAGAACTCCTTGTCTCTCAGATTTAAAATGCTGCCCAGGCCTACAATCATTTGGCCTCTTTTCTTTCTTTTTCTTTCATTGTCAAGGGTATTTCCCTGGGAAGGACATCATCTACTGTCTCTCTCATCAACAACTCCCTCTACTAGGCCACACACGCTGCCCACCTTTGCGTGTCTCTCTCAGGGCTTGCGGGTGGGGGTAGTGGAGGGGTGTGCAGGCGAGGGGCTCCTGCACACACAGGCCTGCGGCAGCTTGGATACACTCAGGAGACACTGGCCCTTTGCGGCAAATCCAGAAGTGGTAACTGACCTCTAGTGAATATCCCTTTTATTTTGGTTGGTCAGTTTTTCTGGTAGAACATACTTCAAATTGCGGAGAAATGTAAGCCTTCTTACACTGTATCAGGGCGGCTTGGTGCAGTGAGAAAATAAAATGCAGAAAAGCACCAGGGTTTACTCTTTATCCTGGGGCCCCTTATTCTTCGTGTCAGCACTGACAACTCTGTCAGCCTACTCTCCATTTCAAGAATAGTAAACAGACTGTGGTGTGTGTGTGTGTGTGTGTTAAGCAGGGTATAGACCATAAGGAGATAGTAGGAGATATTGTTCACAGAGGAGAAACAGAGCACGTACCCTTAACCCTGTTCTTCATCCGGTGTCCGTGGGTCCCCATTCTATAACTTCCTTCATCAGAGTTTGCTTTTTAGGATCTTTGTATTTATAAACTATCCCTCCAACAAGCGATGTTAAACTGTTTCTAAAAAGTGAATGACTTCTGGTTTTATATTTTGGTTATTGTGTTTGGCAACTAAACGGGAAATTCAGGGCAGGCCTCTCTCCTCAGAATGTATAACTAGGGGACTGGGCTTTCTTCCTTCAGGTAGACTCATGATAGAGAGACCTTTTAACAATTGTTCATCTTAAAATGCACCTTAAAAATTTCGAGTAACTTGTACACACACACACACACACACACACATTAATTTTACCAATGGGAAGGCAGATTTAAAGCAAAAGTAGTGAGATCTTCTCATTCCTTCCAGAATGTGGTCCAAGATGAATACATTAAGTTTAGAGCTTGGGATTTATCTAATGGTTTTCAGAAGCCAACTCCATAGCTTTGATTAATGCTGCCTCATAATACCAATAATGTTGTACCCCAGTAAATCATTGGAACATTTTCCCTTGGTAATATATTAAAGCCATACATTACAGGCTACTGTGGCTCAGGTGATATATTGCTTGGGGGGAAAACACACCCAACTGCCTAAAGGCCGTGTTGTACACACTTGGGTAGAATTAAGCCCAGCTACCTTTTCATGGAATCTGTTTGCAGCATTGAGTGTGTTCAGAGAACTTTTGTTTCCTGCCCCGCCACCCCTGTGCCCGACATTGAAGACATGCTCCTCAAATTTGCCTTGGTTCTTTGTTTCAAAGGACCAAAACTCTGCTCAAGTGCAGATGCATGTGAAAAATGTTGAACCAGTTAAAAGTATGGATTTTATAGTCCTCAAAATTGGTGGGTTTGAATTACAGCTGTTTCATTCGATGGGCTATGTGGTCTTGAGTGAGTAAGTCATTTAGACTTTCTATGAAATGGGGAGTGTGTGTGTGCGTGCGTGTGTGTGTGTGTGTGTGTGTGTGTGTGCGCGCTGTCTACCTTGCAATGTCACCAAGAGGATGAGCTGAGATCCTGAGTGTAAGTGGACAGTCCAGTGCTGGGCACCTAGTCATTGAGCGGTAGCTAGTTTTGAATGTTCTAGCAGGGACCTCCTGACCAGCATTTCTACACCCTACTTGGAGCCTTCCCACAACAACTGCTTTATATTGAGCTGCTTTGAGTGACTAGGTTTATATAGGAGTTAAGGTTAATGATCCAGGTAATGGCCTTCCATTTGGAAATGGTATGGCAGAGTTGCAGGGCAGTGCGAAGTACCCTGTCCAGCAGGCTCCATCCTCCCTAGACTACCCTCCTTGCCAGGCAGTAATGACCAGCTTAGCTCTGCGATCTGCGCACAGCGTGGACAGGATCTCAGGGAGAGAGGAAGTAGTGGCCATCCTAGTTCTTGTCCTGTGTTTTGGCTTTTGGTGCTAGAGGTAAAAGAAAAAAATGAAACTGAAGAGACAGCTCTTTTCACCAAGTTCAGGTAAAATAATTTGGTTTCAAGCACCTCAGATAATCTCTGCTAAACTTTGCTCCCAGCTGAGGCTGTACTGGACTGATCTCACAATCGGCAAAACCCACAGTTACCTTTTAAAAAATGCCCCACTTGGGTTGTTCTAGAAATCTACCTATGCCTCATGTTAACAACTTGTGGGGGGAAATCATATTTATTGTACATGAAACATATCAATAATAACACAAATAAGGAATTTTTCTATAATTTCACCTACCTGACACAGCTACCACTTTCATTTTCCTAGAATCCTCTCCAAGCTTTACCCTATGCATACATAATTTTATATAATTACATTATTGCATAATTAAAATCATTAATTTAGATTAATTTTATTAGATAAGTAATATATAAATATATATGTGCTGTAAAAATGTAAAACTAGAATTCTAGAGAGCTAACAGGGAAAGTCTTTATTATCTCTCTCCAACCAGTTTTTGTTTTGTTATAATTTTGGAGTTTTTTTCAAAAATGACATCATCTACAAGTGTTGTGTGTGACTTCCTTTTATTCACTTAATATGTCTTAGAATTTTCCTTGTTGGTACCTAGACCAACTGTTACAGCCTTCCTTTTGTATTTAACATTTTTATAAGCTTTTCTTCACGTTGCCAAATATTTTCAGAATTCTCATTATGAACAATGAATGTGAGTGGAACTGAGACCCACATGGCTTATTTCTGGGACATGAAACAATCTAGCCACAAAAGCCTTTTTCCCAGATGAGCAGTGTTTATGTGATACTGAGTTGGTTGGTGAATCATAGAATGGCTCACTGGGAAGGCAGTGAGCCTATTCCCATTTTACAGATGAGGCAACTGAAACCCTTCCCCACTTTTTCCTGAATGGAACACAGCACATCTGAGGATGAGGACCATGTGCTAAGAAAGGGCCTGGGTCCCTTATGACTTCTTTGAGCAGTTCTGTCAGCTCTGGGTTGCCTACCTCTGGACTTTGTATTACATGAGAGAAATAACCAGCTACTTGGTTTACTCGCTATAGCAGGGTTTCTATCACATGCAGCCCAACACTTTCCTAACTGATACAGCTGTGTTCTCTCATTTGTTTATCCACTTACCATTTATTGGTTTCTGGTCATGTGTCCACAATGTACAGATTATGCACATAAGAATAATAGTTAGCATTTATAGAACACTTACCATGGACAATGCTTGTGTCATGACCTTCCCATGTCTTCTCATTTAGTATTCACAGTAACACTCTAAAGTAGATATTATTTTGCTATTTTTACAAATGAAGAAACAAACTCAGAGAGATGAAATAACCCACTCAACAGCATTCATCTAGTAAGCTCCAAGCCTCTCATTTAACTGCAAGAAACTGCACCCCATTTATCCTTTAGGGAATAGGGACCCAACAGAATTTTTTGAGAAGCCAAACAATATGATTAAATAAATCTTTACACTGTGAAGTATGTATGGTTATTCCCATTCAAACGAGATGACTTCAATGCAATTAATTCAGTTTGACAAGCATCCACTGGGCACTGGGTTCTGGAGACTTTCTCAGGTGCTTGAGGCTACACAGCCAGATGAGGCAAAGCCTGGCTGAAGTGAACACTGCAAGGGAGGAAAGACTTTTCTGGAATTAAAGCAGTTGCAGAGGTTGTGCTTTCTCCGGCTGGCATCAATTACTGACTTTCTGTCAGCAGAATATTCCAGATGGGCTGGTTTCTATAAAATCCCTAGGGAGAATCCCAGGGCTTAGGTTCTGGGGGAAAGGAAGGGAGGAAATTGGCAAAAGAGACTGTTGGAAAGGGCCGTTTTTCAAGTCTTCTCAAATCAGGTACAAAACAATGAACGTTCACAGAACACTTTCTATTTGTTAGTCGTTCATTTCTCCCAGGCACAGAGAGGAGAGTGAGAGAAAGGCAACCTTTGCCATGTGATTGGACTCAGATCTGTTTAGCAGATCAAAGCCCGTGGGGAATGGAAACTTCAGAGGGGGAGAGGGTGGGCCCGGGGGGCAGTGCCCGCAGCAGCTACTTAGCCGAGTGCATCATTCTGTATGCTCTGTAGCCTGAACTGCACGGCTTGGAAATGCTAGCTCTCTTCAGACTTGTCACAGGAGGGTTCTGGGGCGCTGGAACTGCTCAGGGATGCTGGATGCTAGGAATGTTTATAGAGTGAAGCCGCTGGATTACGTTCCTCTCCTATTCTGTAGACATCTCTTGTTTCTTAAGGGAAAAGTAACAAGTTCTTGGTTCCCCTAACGTGTGTGTAGCTAATTTTGAAACTATTAACATTTCCTGGTGATAAGCTTTTTTTTATTATTATTTTTTTTAATTTTTTAATAGCCAGCAGAAATTTATTTCTTCTAGTTCTGGAGGCTGGAAGTCTAAGATCAGGGTGCCGGGGACGATAAACTTTCTGAAGGGCTCTCTGTATATCTCATGTCTTCCAGGGAAATATGGAACCTACACTGCTATGGACCGCATAATTCGTATGTTGAATCCTAATCCCCCGGGGATGGTATTAGGAAATGGTGGGGTTTGGGGGAGGTGATTAGGGTTAGATTAGGACATGAAGTGGGGACCTTGTGATGGGATTAGAGCCCTTATAAAAAGCGGAGGAGACAAGGAATCTCTGACTAAACCATACACTGTAATAGTTTTACTGAGAGCCATTTCTAATTCAAAAAATTAACTATAAATGTAGAGCAAAAGGGAAGGAAGGATGTACCACAAACTGATATCCTGGTCATCTCCAACGAGGGAAGCTTGGTGGGAAGAGGGCCAGGAAGACTTTTACTTTAAATGTATTGTTTGGATTTTTCTTATAATGAGTCTGTACTAATGTGTTACTTCTATAATTAAAATATTTTTTTCTAAAAAGAAAAAATTCTTTACACAGTACTTATTAAGAGTGGTTCTTGCATTTAGTTATTTCAAACTACAAGGATTCTCATTAATCCTTTAAAAGAACAACTTAGCATAATGCCAGGTCTTGAAAAGCAATGTTTTTAAATGACAAGATAGTTTAGGATTAGAATTCCCTTATAAAGTGGAGGTTGTTTGCACTGGGAATGGACAGATAATACTTTGCAAACAGTGGTTGAATGATTTGTGATTGCTAAGTGCCCAGAGGATGAGCAGTCCCCAGTGCATGCTTGGTACTGTTATTAATATATCTTTCATCTTTTGTGCGCTCTGCAAATGTTAACTGGTTCACTCTCAAGAGTGATATGAATAAATTCTTACTGCAGTTGTAACCTGAGGTATAGGGAGAGGTCAAGGGGATTTTTTTTACTATAATTTTTATGAGGGTTGATTTAACAGTGGATGGAATAGTCAAGGTCTGGGAGACAAGACTTCTCTTTAATCACCAGCAGGATGACCTTTATGTTTTATGTCCAGGGTCTCTGCCTCTGGGCCACATTTGGGACACAGGCGTCACTGGTGAGGCTGGGGGTCCCTGTGCCTGGGGTCCTGCCTCCTTGGGCCCACCATTGGTAAAGTGTTTTAAAACACCCTTTCCCTTTCAACTTGAGATTTTTACTTTCTGTTAACTTTCTCTGTTTCCTCTGAAAACCTGAGAAAGGTACTGTGGCAGCTGTGTTATTTCTAGGTATAGTAACTTGTGGCAAAAATGACCCTTCGTGGTGAATTGTATCTGTCCTGGGAGAACTAAGAACCTGAGGGGAAGCATAGCTTTGGGCTTACCTGAAAGCAGTGACTCTTGAAACTGGGCAAGTCCCTTGAGGGCACTGGGCAGCTATGCCTGTGGAAGATATTGGCTCCTGTACAGCACGAGGGTCTAGACGGGGGCGGGGATCCCACACCTACCTCATGTGGTCTCATTCTCCTGTACTGGAACCCTGGGAAGCCAAAGAAAAGAGCCCGTGATGTCTATGTGGATTGCTTCATGGATTACTCCCGGGGAAAAGGAACACTGCTGCTGCCCTGCTGGCAGGATTCCCTGTCTTATATCCCGAATCCAAGTGTGGTTGACTGTGGTCTTATGCACGTGGATACTGAGTTGAGTCTAAGAAGCTGCCTGCCCGGGTAGGTTTTTCAGATCCACTCTGCAGCCATTTCCTGAGGTCTCATGCCTCTCAGGGGGTTGTTAGGCATCCAGGCCAGAGCCAATTCAACTTCCTGTAAAATCCACTGACCTCTCCCCTTCTCAGACCATTGGGAACCTCTTATTCTGAATCTCCCCTTGAAGCCTTTTTGTATTCCCATTTTCCTTCCTACTCTTAACACTATCTCTTTGGCAAGTATAGTCCTTTGAATAAGACTGGAAGAGCCATCGCTTCCAATCATCTTTGCCTTCTGCCCTGCAAATATTGCTAAGAAAAGGAAATACAAAAGGCCACCTGTTAGGAATGGTGGGCAGGTGATGGAAAATAAAACTCTAATATGTGAAAAAGTCATGCTACCACACCTGTTAATATTAATAATAAAAACTCTTTCCATTATATAGGGCTTGGTTATTTGCAAAGGGTTTCCACAGCCTGTGTCTCATTTCAGCCTGACAATATTATAAGGGAAGCAGGCAGTGGCAAGCCCTGGGAAGGAAGAAGGAAGACTTGCTTTGTAACATTTGCCTATTTCCATGGTGTAAATGCTCACACCGTGGCCAGTTCCAAGCTACCAATGACTTAACGAGTCTGAATTTTTGGATATTTAACAATCAGCTTGGGAGAGTTGATGCAATCTGCCTCCAGGACACCACTGGAGTCAAGACACATATAATCACCCTAATTTAAAGGTGAGCAAAGCAAAGCTCAGAAATTTTGTCCAGGGTCACAGAGATAGTAAGAAGCAAAGCTAGGAACTTGAACTCACGTCTGCTATTCTGTTCCTTTTTCTTGCTGAATCAAGTCTGTCCTTCATGGTCTTGGAATAGTAAAAAACTGAGTCTGTTTACCACCTGTGAGAAATACTTAAAAATCCCTTCAAATGTCTGCTTTATCATCAGTCTTACTTCCCTCCCTCACCAACCCCCTTTAAGGAAAAATTCTCTCAGTG
Source organism: Lipotes vexillifer (assembly GCF_000442215.2). Lineage (NCBI taxonomy): Eukaryota > Metazoa > Chordata > Mammalia > Artiodactyla > Lipotidae > Lipotes > Lipotes vexillifer. Next base: position 1,744,251 of record NW_006792881.1, on the reverse strand, counting down.
TACAGAATCCTACCCCTCTGCACTCATCTGGAACCACACTCCACCAACTGATTCCTCTGTCTTACATCTTTGAATCATCTCTTCCTCCCTCTTCTTCCCTCATCTATAACTCCTTTTGCAATTTCTCTAATCCAACACTGATGCCCTGCCTCTGACCTGCTCACCATCTACTTCTGATGATCATGCTTCTTTTTTTAAAAAAAATTTATTTATTTATTTTTGGCTGCATTGGGTCTTCGTTGCTGCGTGCGAGCTTTCTCTAGTTGTGTCGAGCAGGGGCTACTCTTCTTTGTGGTGCGTGGGCTTCTCATTGTGGTGGCTTCTCCTGTTGTGGAGCACGGGCTCCAGGTGCTCAGGCCTCAGCAGTTGTGGTGCGTGGGCTCAGTAGTTGTGGCTCGCAGGCTCCAGAGCGCAGGCTCAGTAGTTGTGGCGCACGGGCCTAATTGCTCTGCGGCATGTGGGATCTTTCCAGACCAGGGCTCAAACTCGTGTCCCCTGCATTGGCAGGCGGATTCTTAACCACTGCGCCACCAGGGAAGTCCCTGATGATCATGCTTCTTGACAAAATCAGACTTATTTCAGCACTTCTACTCCTACCTTAGGTCACTGTCATTTGACTTGCACCCCCAAAGTACCCAAATCTCAAGGCCAAGTCCCCGCTTTATCTCAGTTGTTCTCTAGTTTATCCTTCTTTTGCACTTGATACTCTAACGATATTCTTAAAACGCATTTATCACTTGGTTTTCCTGCTTGGTCAGGCTCCACGGTTTCTCATTACATCTTTCTGAATGATCCTCCTCTTGGGAAAGGGAGCCTCATGAGCATCTGGACAGAGCCTGGAGCTAATGCTTGATTATTCAGTCATTGACTCTGGCACCCTCTCTCTTCCATTTCTCTCTACTGTTTACATCCAACCTGACACTTGGCAGAGCTACCTGGCTGCCTTTGGAACCATCACATTTATTTCACTTTATCTGCCCCATGACTCTGTGAAGATGATGCACCCACTAGACAGCATGTATCCAGATGGTATATGAAAGGAATACAGCAGAATAGCCTGTGTTTCTAGGAGAAATCCAGAACAGGGAGACCTGATGGAACTGGCCCCTTGACCCACCCCCTCTGAGTCTTATGGTCCCTGACTTTATTATTCTCATATACTTCTCTTGAGTCCTTTAGATTTCCACAGTTTAGCCTGTTGGAAAGAATGTAGACTTTGAGGTGAGAAGGATCTGGACCTGAATTCTGGTTCTGTCACTTACTAGCACTGTGGCTTCGGGCATGCCTTGTAACCCTTCTAAGTCTGCGTTGTCATCTGAAAAAGCTTGACCCTGTTTGTAAGGAGACTGTGAGCTGTGAATAACGTATGAAAAGGGTCTAGTACGGCTGTCCCTCAACAAATGACAGGTCATTGTCACTGTCCTTCTAACCAGGTTTGTGTCTGGTGTCTCCCCACAAACTCTCTCAATCCTGGCCACTCACATCCCAACCAATTTGGATAACACCCTTTCTGGCTTGATCCACTTTGCTTCTATATCTGGAGCACCTGTCCCACAGATGGCATTCCTATCCAGACCCTGGCCTTTGTCTCTTTGACCTCTATTTTATTCCCAAATTGAAGACATATAGGAAAGAAGTTTTCACTTTATTTTAGCCCAACTAGCTTTGCCAATTTCCTAGGTTCTCCTTTGCCTGGTTTATGACATAGTAGGGCCACATTTTGGTTTGGAATTTCTAAATAATTTAATGTAAACTGGAATGCTTTTTAGGTGAGGTTTAATATGTGTGCAGGTCTATATTTGTCCAAGTTGGCTGGCTGTTTCTTTGATTGTTTATTTGTCCTTTGAGATCTGTGAAAAACTATCACTTCTTGGTTTGGAAAGAAATACCTATCTCTTTTGCGCTCCAAACCAGTGAGTTTCTGAAAGCTAATTACGTTTAGCTCAAAGAATATTTTTGTATTGTTTTGTTTAAAAACACATTTCCCAATGCTGAGTACTGAAAAGACACTTTCTCAGTAACTTCTGTTTGGGGGATGAATTAACAAATATAGAATTTCTGCCCTAAATATGATATCATCTGTAGTTTTGCTTGTTTGTACATTTGTTTATACTTGTATGCTACTTAGGACTAGAAAATTGTGAAGGTGTTTAAATCAGATAATTCTCATGTATTTCTGAAAGGATTGAAAAGATTAAAAATCTTTTAAATTATTATTTGAAGAATAATGTATACTCAAATTCAGTCTAGAATCCTTAAGATATAACACTATTAGCATAACCTTTTAGATGACTTTTTGTACGTGTACTAGCAAATGTATGTGTGAAAAAATAGATGTGTATGTGTATGTATACGTGCTTGTGTGTGTGTATATTCACATAGTGCTTTGCAACCTGCTTTTCTCACTTACAAAGGACTGTTATTTCTTTCTTTTTTTATTTTATTTTAGTTTTTGTTGTTGTTTGTTTGTCTTTTTTGTTATTTCTTTCTGTGTCTGTAAATAAAATTTTGGCTTCTTTATTTTTTAATCATATGCATAATAATGCTATTAAACAGAGGTACAGTTTTAAGTCAACTCATCATTCTCGTTCCTTACAACCACAGAACTTCTGGTTCTTATAAGATTTAACTGAATAGTACCTAATTTTTTAAATAGACAGCTCTTCCTGCCTGATAACTTATGAATAAATAATTCATTAGTAACTGGGGACTACCACAAACCTAGATTTCCTAGGAAAGAGGGGGCTTATTGAATTAGGAGGATTTGTATACCTAAGCAGAAACAGCGTGACATAGAAGAGAAAACACTGCGCTACAAGCCAAAGATCTTTGGTTCTAGTTCTGATTTTTTTCCGTTGAACAAAGCACCAGTATCACTGGGCTTCAGCAGTGTCATTAAGATGAGGATATTAATATCTACCTGCTTAACTCAAAAGGTTCTTGTGAGGGTTCATAAGATAAAATATATGCAAGCACTTTAAAATCTCTCATTTTTGCTAATAAGTGTTATTTAATGATTTCAGTGAGTTTGAGCAATTGAGAATAAGTTGGTAGCTTACACTAATGTAGAGATCTCTAATTATCCCAGGTCTGGGAGATTTGATGGCCACAAATTCTTTGCTGTATCTTCTATTGAGAGGTGATGTCTAATGCTCTTCACCTTGAATTTTGACCCATAGAATGCAGCAGAAGTGGTGTTCTTTGACTTCCAAGGCTAGATCATAAGAAGCCTTATAGCTTATGCCTTGGTCTCATGGAACATTTACTCTAGGTGAATCCAAACAGCATGTAAAAGAAGGACCAAGTAATCTGAAATCACCATGCTGTGAGGAAGCCTAAGCTATTAGCCACAATGGAGAGGACATGAAGAGAGAAACGCCTGTCCAGTCCCAGCTGTTCCAGCCTTCCCAGCTTGGGTTCCAGACATGTGAATGAAGAAGCCGTCTTGGATATTCCAGCATTAGCAGACATGACATGGTGAAGAGCCATCTTGGATATTCTAATACGTATATACAGACAAAGTACTTATACTCAGTATATACAAAAAATTCTTATAACTCAATGATAATAAGACAAAGGGTTAAATTTCTCTCTGCCAACCCCCTTGAGACTAGGGTGCAGACACTTGGTCACTTAGCAATCAGATGCACCTTCTCAAGTCGTTAAATCCTGAACTGGTGATGTGAACATACAGAACCATTTAAAGTTCATGCTAGTGGCATCCAGAGTCTAGAGGCTGGTGACTGGGGCTGCAGAGCCAGCAGGGGTATCCTCAGAATCTGTTCCAGTGATGATGTGGCTTTGACTTTGGGTCCTACTGGCCACCTTGAGTTCTGGCCATTTTCCTAGGCTGATTCTCCAGCCTTCTAAATTATCCTGTGAGTCACCAGATACCTTTCCAATAAGTTCCTTTTCTGAGGTCAGTTTCTATAGTTCGTAATCAAGAACTCTCACTAATTCAACAGAAAAACCTTCTCGGGATATCAGTGAGAGAAGATCATATGTGCAGCTTCCTTCCCAACTCAGCAATCTGTCTTTTCATAGGACCTTTCCTAATATTCTTTTTGTGTTATCTAACCAAAGGACTGGAATGCAAAGTCTCTGTAGGTATCAGCCTGTCTGTAGGAATTTTTTCCATTTAGTGTTGTTGAGTTTTTCTCACCTTGGAAAATTAAAAGAGAAGCCATTCTGACACTTTTGGTGTTCAAATATAAAGTACATTTTGTCTCAGAATGTAAAAAAAAAAACTCAAAAAACCTTGTTTTGGTCAAATCCATCTGGCCAGAAGAGTGTCTTGCTTTATTAATTTTTCCCATGTTCCCAGAATAAGATGCAGCAGTTGAACATCAGTCCAGGCTCCCTCACAACTCTGACTGAATTTTAAAAAGAAATAAGTCGGGCTTCCCTGGTGGTGCAGTGGTTAAGAATCCACCTGCCAATGCAGGGGACACCGGTTCGATCCCGGGTCTGGGAAGATCCCACATGCCATGGAACAACTAAGCCCGTGCACCACAACTACTAAGCCTGCGTTCTAGAGCCCGTGAGCCACAACTGCTGAGCCCACATGCCACAACTACTGAAGCCTGTGTGCCTAGAGCCTGTGCTCCGCAACAACAAGAGAAGCCACTGCGAAGCCTGCGCACTACAATGAAAAGTAGCCCCTGCTCACCACAACAGAGAAAGCCCGCATGCAGCAACGAAGACCCAACGCAGCCAAAAATAAAATAAATTTATAAAAAGCCAAACCAGAAAAAAAAAAAAACATTAAAAAAAAAAAAGAAGTCAATGAGAAATAAGCTTTCTGCTTTAAAGGTGAAGTCTCAGAGAAGAGGAATGAGTGAAAAGTTAGAAGAGGGGGCTATAACAGGGGTGGAGAGAAGATAGGGACACTAAAAAGATATGAACTCTGGACACAGATCCAGGCTGCCTCTGTTACCATCACGTTCACATTCTTCAGGTAGTGCCCTGAGACCCAGCTCTACTGCTCCAAACCTCCCAGGAACAGGTGAGAGGCAGGTGGCCAGCTGAGTTAGTCATGGTCCAGGAGCCCTAAATGATATGCTTTCATCATGCCCTCCCAGAGGGAGGAGTGCCCAGACCACAAAGTCTCCAACCTCGCCCCAGAGAAGGGAGAATAGTGAATGGGCACTGGCTGTTGCTCCCTTTGGGTACAACACCCAAAGTTGCCTCCTTAACTTCTCTCTAATAAAAATCATCATGTAGGAACTTCTTTGGTGGTCCAGTGGGTAAAACTCTGTGCTCCCAATGCAGGGGGCCCGGCTTTGATTCCCGGTCAGGGAACTAGATCCCACATGCATGCCGCAAATAAGAGTCCGCATGTTGCAACTAAGGCCCGGCACAGCCAAAATAAAAAAAAAAATCATCATGTTGTATCTAATATATATTTAAAAACATGGGAAACATACACATAAGTGAAGAAGCACAGTGATAACATGGAGACCCTCAATCCCACTACCTACATTAAGAACTAGATAGTACAAGTATGAATATTAAATTTACCCTTTCCTTTCTTTTTAAAATTCCTAAAGTGGAGTTCTTAATTCTGTCAAAACACATACATAGACTAACAGACTATAAATAAACCATAAACCAGCATCCTTGATAGGTGGATATCCAGTCTTTAACTACATACTTCCCATGACAGGATATTCACTGCCTCATAATGCAAGTTACTCTGTTATTGAGCAGCCAGCCCCCTTTTAGAAGAGTCTTCCTTATATTGAACTGAAATCTGCATCCTGTGACTTCCATCCATTAGTCTTAGCTTTACCGATGGGTCACTGTGGTTAAGAGTGCAGATTCTGGAATTGAATAGATCTAAGTTCAAATCTCAGCTCAATCACTTGCTGATTGTGTGATCTTGGCAAGTAACTTAGCTTCTCTGTGCCTTAGTTTCATCTTCTGTAAAGTGGGAATAATAAAAACATCCATTTTATAGGGCAAGCTAGACCAGACCATAATTACTGGTCTGGGTTTGAGGACTGGTGAGGTTTTGTTTGAATTATTGTAGCTTTTATGTATTGTCCGCTCAGCTTGGAATTACAGTACATTGTTGTTCACAGAAACTGGAATTACAATGCTTTTTAAAAGGTAGAATTTTAGTTTTCCTTCAAGTAAAAGGGAGTAGGCAGTCCAGAGCTGGTATTTTTCTGCTCTGCTATTTTTAGTGCACGGTTTCATGGTTCAAGATGGCCACTGAGTTCAAACCACCATCAGAGTTCTAGACAGAAAACCCAAAAAGGGAGAGAGGGTGCTTGCCAACAACCTTTCTTCCTTTTAAGAAGATTTTCTGGGGCTTCCCTGGTGGCGCAGTGGTTGAGAGTCCGCCTGCCGATGCAGGGGACACGGG
>NW_006792881.1:1690914-1737796 GCF_000442215.2 Lipotes vexillifer | reverse complement strand
CCCCGGTCCGGGAGGACCCCACATGCCGCGGAGCGGCTGGGCCCGTGAGCCATGGCCGCTGAGCCTGCGCGTCCGGAGTCTGTGCTCCGCAACGGGAGAGGCCACAGCAGTGAGAGGCCCGCATACAGCGAAAAAAAAAAAAAAAGAAGAAGAAGATTTTCTGTAAATCGTAGTCAACAATGCTCGCTTACCTGTCATTGGACAGAGCTAAGTCATGGGGCCATCCTTGGCTATAAGGCAAACTGGGAAATGTAGTCTTTTAGCTAGAACATTACCATCCTAAATAAAAGTAGGTTTCTGACCCGAAGAAAGAAGAGAAGAATGGATATAAGACAGGCAACTTGCAGTCCCCACTACACGAGTGAATCAAGCAGTAAGAAGTGAAGGGTGTATAGACATAGTGTAGAGTCAGTGTTCTCCAGAGAAACAGAACCAATAGGATTCATTTTAAGGAATTGGCCCATTTGACTGTGGAAGAGGACAAGTCTGAAATCTGCACAGAGGCCCAGCTGGAGATCCAGGGAGGAGCTGATGTTGCAGCTTGAGTCCAAAGACAGTCTGCTGGCAGAATCCTTTTTTCTTGGGGGACCTCAGTCTCTTCTCCTAAGGCTTCATCTAATTGGATGAGACCCACCCACATTATGGAGGCTAGTCTGCTTTACTCAAAGTCTACTGGGTTAAATGTTAATCACATCTAAAAAAATGCCTTGACAGCAACCTCTAGACTGGTGTTTGACTGAGTGCCATGACCCAGCGAGATTGATACACAAAGTCAGCCATTACACATGGTCACAGATACAAGCAGATATGGCTGCTCTGTGCCTCTGTTCCTAATGGATTGAAGTGGATGTGAAGTTCAGTGGATTCGCCAGCCCTGGAGGAACTTGCCAGGTCAGAAGAGCCCAGAGCCTTGGCTTGTTGCCTTTTGCATCTTTTCAGGCTCGGGGGTGGGAGGAATGCTTTGACACTCTGGGGTCACCTTGTCACCAGGGATTGGAGCCTCTGTGTTAGTCACAAAACGTAGTTACTTCCATGTTTTATTTCTTACTGAGTCCTAAGGCCTAAGCTCACTTTCAGCGCTACAGGCCTAGTTGGGGCCCACTGAGAGTCACGAGGGGGTTCTATCAGCTCTCTCACCTAGAACTCTCCCAGCATGGGGCTCAGCACAGGCCAGGGCTCAACAAAGCTCTACAAAAACCTCATTCTCATTCCTTACAAATATCTGATTGTCACTCTCATGTCTTCTCATAAGTATTTCTTCTCCTACACATACCTGGTTTCAGTCTTAGCACTTTGTAACCCTAAATGTACATTGTCATGTTGGCGGGTGTGGGGTGGTGGCGCTGGGGGCATGGGAAATGGGATGGATTAGCGCATTTTCTCATTGTAACAGATGTTGGTGAGCAATGTAGCTAAATGCAGACTTTAAACGGTGGCATTTTATGTTTAAGTTTGAATAATAAAAGCAGTTTGCTTATATGCACTTAAATACCTCTTGATAGAGGAAAGAAATCCTGTGTTCACGGGGGCATTTCTTTTGTGGGTGTGCAGCTCCCTCCCACTTCTGATCCGATGAGGCCTGATCTGGTGACAGCTCATTTTGCAGACGACACAACTGGAGAAAAGCCAGGTCAGAGGAAAGGAGCAGGGAGGGTGGACTTGGTATTTAATATTTGGTGATACTCTGTAGCTAAATGGTAGCTTTACTACGCTTTCCCCCAAATCCTCCAGGTATCAAGTCCAGGTAGAGTCGATGGGATAGAGGTAGAAAGAGATCACTATGATGTACTTGCAATTATGTCTGGTGACTTCTCCTTGCATTCTTACATAAGCCAGATAAGTATGTCTTTATTAATGGATAGGGATAGTGGCAAGGGGTGGGATGGAGGAATGCATCTCACAACTTATATATATATATATATATATATATGTCTTCAATTTGAAACTTCCCTTGGTTTCCATAGCCCAGCTGCAGAAGGCCACCCAATTAGTTAAAAAGAAAAAAGGTTTGAGATCATGGCTGGGTTACTTCATGTGGACTAAAAATAGAGGAAATGGCTACAATTGCTTTGCCAGGGATGTCCAACCCTGCATTAGACTAAAAAGGCATCTTACAGCATCAGACAACTTAAAAAGATGTAATAAGGGAACTGCCTACTTTGCACATCTGTTAAGAACGTCTGGCTCTGGCCTGAGCCCTGGTAACTTTGACAGTTAGTTGGTGGCCTACAGATTGAAAAAGAGGCAAACCCTCAACCTGTCAGCCTCGTCTGTGGAATTTCCTGGTGGCATAACTACCAAGCTCAAGGGCAAAAAGCAGCTGGGGCATTTGGGCAGCTGCCCACATTGCCTGTGCTGAGCTTACTTCCCGACCACGGATTTAAAAGAAAGGGGCTTTTGAAGACTCAGGTGCTGGCCTCAGAAAGCAGTACATCTGCACCCTGCCCCAGAGGGCCCTTCACCATGAGCATCTTGGGGGCCGTCTAGGAGGCTTAATCCCTCAATTACTGCTCTCTTTCTTTTGTGGTACTGGGTTGTTGACGAGATGTGCCCTGTGGCAGGTTGCATTTTCCAAAGATGGTTGTGACGACATGCCTCATCCCACATGCTTGTCTGCAGTGTTACCATCAAGAGGCAGAGGCTTTTGTCCCTGCCCTTGAATGTAACTGGCCACAGTGACATGCTTGCATCCAATAATGTGGCATGGAGGTGGTGACTTCCGAGGTTAGGCCAGGAAGGCCATGCAGCTTCCTCCAAGTTTTCTCACAAGACTTGCTTTCTGGACATCCCTCCTGAGGTGCTCTATCTCAGAGCTGGTCGCCATGCCAAGTCACATGGAAAGGCCACACACGTGTGCTCCTGTTGACAGTGCCAGTGGAGGCTGGCCTTTGAGTCATTTCAGCCTCGGTACCAGACATGTGAGTAATGAAGCCTCCAGATGAGTCCAGCTCCCACATGGGTTTTGTAGCTGAGGCCCCAGGCATCACAAAAGGGAGACAATTCATTCCTGCTCTGCCCCATCCGAATTCCTGACCCACAGCATCTGTGAGCACAATAAAATGGCTGTTTTAGTCCGCTAGGTTTGGGATGGTTTGTTACACAGCAAAGATAATCAAAGCATGTCCATGAGAGACACTTTTGGAGGAATCTGAATGCTGTTAATCAGCACATCCCATTCTCTCTACTTCCATCCCCCTGCCCCACCCCAGGATCCTTCTAGGTGTGCCCAGCACTATATTACACAATGTGCACTTTGTAAGAGAAGTACAGGGCTACCACTTGCCCCTCCTTTGTAGGTACTGGAGAAAGATGCCCATTCCTCTGGGACAGTGCAATCCTGCCCCACAGCACACAGCCTCGCAGGCGAGGTGCAGTCTCCTTTCATCCCCCTCCTGAACCTGGTCAGATATCTTCGGCAGCTTACAAACTGCACAGTTGTACACAGCGGCCCTGGAGGAGTGTAAAAGTAAGTCTCTCCTTAAGGAATTTACATTCTTATTGATGCAAAATATGTGTACTTTATAACAGGAAAGTGTCAAGTGCTAAATCATGTGCTAACACTGATTTTAGAAAGAGTTTTGTAAAAATAAGAAAAAACATGGAGTTGTAGAGAAAGCACGGAACTTTTAAATAGGAGCTCTGGGTAGAAGAGCTGGGCGCGAGTCTTGTTCTGCTGCCGACTGGCATCTCCTTGCTTGGTGCCTGGGTTCTTTGAACTCTGGTGTCTTTCACCTGGGGAGTAAGAAGTTGCTCTAATTGGTGATGGTCAAACATTCCCACTGAGATATCCTTATGGCAGCGTGGGGTCTGAGGGTGTGGCAGTCAGAATTGGCTGCCAAAAGCTGGACTCAAAAACTCTATATACATTTTATTTATTCATAAGCCTCAGTTTTCAGGGGGAAAAAATATCACCTGAGTAGAAAAGTCTTCCCCAACCACCATATTTAAAATAACACAGCTAGGGCTTCCCTGGTGGCGCAGCGGTTGAGAGTCCGCCTGCCGATGCAGGGGACACGGGTTCGTGCCCCAGTCCGGGAGGACCCCACATGCCGCGGAGCGGCTGGGCCCGTGAGCCATGGCCGCTGAGCCTGCGCGTCCGGAGCCTGTGCTCCGCAACAGGAGAGGCCACAGCAGTGAGAGGCCCGCGTACCGCAAAAAAACAAAAAAAAACAAAAAAAACACACAGCTCCTTTGCCCCTACCATTCTCTCTCTGTAGTGGATTAGAGATGGCCACAAGTTCTTTGATCCTCCTCCTGTGGAGAGACAGGGTCTCTGTCCACTTACATGTAGGCGGGTTCGGCGGTTGCTTTGAGCAACAGAATATGGCAGATGTGGTGCTGGGACAGTTTCCAGGCCCAGGCCTTAGGAGACTGGCAGTTTCCACTTCCTGCCTCTTAGAACAGTTTCTCTGGGAGTCCTGGATTTGATTACCTGAGACCGCCCTGCTGAAGTGGCGATGTATAGGCACTTCAGTCAGCAGTTCCAGCTGAGCCCAGGCTTCTGGGCATCCCCCTGGAGGCCCCAGACACATGAGCGAGGCCATCTTGGACCCTCAAGACTAGTCCATCTGCCAGCTGCTGTCACTGACTAGAAGGATTCCCTATATGAGCCCTGTGGGAATGTCGGGCCCACAAAATTATGCGATATTATAGAACAGTTCTTATTCCAAACCACTAAGTCTTTCTTTAAAAAAAAGATTTATCTATTATTTATTTTATTTATTTTTGGCTGAGTCGGGTCTTAGTTGCGGCACGCGGGATCTTTGTTGAGGCATGCGGGATGTTTCTCTGCGTTGTGGCTTGTCGGTTTTCTCTCTCTAGTTGTGGCGCACGGGCTCCAGGGTGTGTGGGCTCTGTAGTTGTGGTGCACGGGCTCCAGGGCACGTGGGCTCTGTAGTTTGCGGCACGTGGGCTCTCTCACTGAGGCCTGTGAGCTCAGTAGTTGAGGTGCCGCTGGCCTAGTTGCCCCGCGACATGTGAGATCTTAGTTCCCTGACTGGGGATCGAACCCACGTCTCCTGCATTACAAGGCAGATTCTTTACCACTGGACCACCAGGGAAGTCCCCCAAACCACTAAATCTTGAGGTGGTTTGTTACACAGCAATAGATAACTGGAACACCAACCCTCAACTGGCTTTATTTTCTTCACCGCCAGTGGTGTCCTGGATCTGGCTTATACTGGCTCGTGAGAGTAGGTGGTTAAATTTTCAGGAATTCTGTGAGCCAGTTATTAAACAAAGCCATCATTAAAAATTAAATAATTCGACTCACAATGAAATGAATTATATTAAAAACAAGAGTAATATATCCTCAAAACTCATAACTTCCTAGTTCTTTTACTATGTGTTACTCTCATCTGTGCTTTGAGGTTGTTTATGTCCCTTGTGTCTGTAGGTGTCTGTAGGGACTACTCTGCAAGAGTGCATTACAGCTCATCTCCTCCCAGCTTCATGGTCAGGGATATCACACTGGGAGCTTGAAAGTGACTGTGGTGAAGGTATTTACACCATGGAAATCATCGAATGCCTTCCGGAAAGCTGGTCATTAAATATGTCACCAGACACCATTACTGCTGGTCACTGCACTTATAACCAGCTGATACATTAGGTATTTATTATTTCCTTATCATTTTCCCCGTCAGTGGAATGTAAGCATCCTGAGCTTTGTCTTTTTTGTTCACTGTCGTCTCCCCAGAACCTAGGAAAGTATCAAACACAGAGGAGGTGTTCAATAAATATTTTTGCATGAGAGCATTCTGCTCTGTAACATATGTGTAGTGAAATTCATAGGTCGTTTGCCACATCCTCTTCTCTGGACCACTGGCTTCACCCTCAGCAGCTGTGAGACTTTGCCGTGCTGGCCACAGATACATGGTTCAAGCTGAACCAGTGAGCATCCCTAAACTACACATTTGGAGTTAAGTGAGGGAACCCAAGATGATAGTGGGTGTGTGACGAGGAGGGAGTGAGAGCACAAGCCAGCAATTGGAGTGGCTGGTACTTTGAAACTTGCAAGCTTGCAAGCTATTGGTGCCCATTTCCTGTTCATCATGGGGACTGAGTAGCAAAGAAAGCTCTTCTTCCAAGAAGATGAAGTCATTTCTCAGAGTGATCCAGTTATGAGTGTCAGCCACTCCCGAGGCCTCGTGTATTCTCGACCTTGGGGTCTTCCTGTATCCTTGATTTCTGTTACTTGTAACCCCAAATGTCCTAACAAACACAACCTCCATGTTTGTTTTAATACAATCTTTTAAATTACTTATCATTGGGGGGAAAAAAAGAAAACAGCAGTGGGCCTCTATGGTTCTCTTTGGTAATTTTGGAAGGATGAGTCATGTTTAGTCTATACAATCTGAAAACACATATGTGAGGTTTGGCTCCCAGCAATTTGTCTCCTCTTCTAAGAGTCACAATATGTTGAAAATTAGGTTAAAATATAACTGTGGGTTGAAATAGCAACCTGTTTCATCAGTTTACAATGTGTGTTAGGGCCATGACTAAGGAAAAGATACTAGGAATTGACACGTGTGCAGGTCCACATTGGAGGGAGTTTCACTTAACTATTTCTTATTATATGGTCAGTTTTGGGGAGAAGGAAAGTCTGATTTGAGACAGTCTCTTTTACTATGTCAAAGAAATCCTGGTCAAAGGACTCTTTCATGAACAAAGAGGATTCACGATGTTTATCTTGCCACTCACGCTGAAATTTTTATCACAGGTAAATGAACTGAAGATTTTCTATGACTTGTATTCCCCACAATCAACACGTTATGGCTTTTCAGATTTCATCTTCCTCACAACAGCCTTCTTCTGTGCAGGGAACACGTTTGCAGTCTAGCCTTCCACTTGACCATGGAGAGTGGTTAGTCTCGACGTTTGCCAGTAAGCCCACTTTGGGAGACACTTTCATGATTAGGTTGAATACTGAATTCACTCACCCTATCTGGGTTTTTCCTCTTTGTTTTGATGGTATTTTTTTTTTCTTCATGAGGAAACAAAACAGATCAATTCTGAATTTGTATTCTGGTGATACCTTTTCTTGGTTATGCCAGCCTATGTTTTCGATAGGAGGGTTTTCAAAGTTACTTCGCATTTCATCACCATTTTGTCTAAACTGACTAGTATCCAAACTATTGTCTTGTTGTTGTTGCCTATTTGTTAGATTATTTAAATTTATATTTCATACCTCACTGAAGTCAGAGAAAAAAGAAGAGCACTTTGAGTTGAGCCCCTGCTGGTGAGTTCAGGGGCAGCACCCCTTTGCCCAGGCCACCTGCCCAGCCCTTTTTTTCTCCTCTGACTTAAAACAGATTTGGCTGCAACAAAGGGAGTGGATTTTTCTTCTCACAAGCTGTACCTTCCAGCGTCATTCTGAAACCCATCTCGAAGGAAGCTTTGAGCTACTCCTCACTTACTTTATTTGCTTTTCCTTGTGCTGTTATGAGTCAAGACTCCTCTCTTTTTAGTTGCCAAAAGCTCTGCTGCTTTTCCTTTGAAATCTACACAATTATTTTAAAATATTTCAAAATACTTTTTTTTTTTTCTTGCGGTACGCGGGCCTCTCACTGTTGTGGCCTCTCCCGTTGCGGAGCACAGGTTCCAGATGCGCAGGCTCAGCGGCCATGGCTCACGGCCCCAGCCGCTCCGCGGCATGTGGGATCTTCCTGGACCGGGGCACGAACCTGTGTCCCCTGCATCGGCAGGCGGTCTCTCAACCACTGCGCCACCAGGGAAGCCCTTTTTTTAAAATTAATTTATTTTTTGGCTGCATTGGGTCTTTGTTTCTGCACGCGGGTTTCTCTATTTGCGACGAATGGGAGCTGCTCTTAGTTGCAGTGCACAGGCTTCTTGTTGCGGTGGCTTCTCTTGTTGTGGAACATGGGCTCTAGGTACGTGGGCTTCAGTAGTTGTGGCACTCAGGCTCAGTAGTTGTGGCACACGGGCTCAGTAGTTGTTGCAGTCAGGCTCAGTAGTTGTGGCACTCAGGTTCAGTAGTTGTAATTCACGGGCTTAGTTGCTCTGCAGCATGTGGGATCTTCCCGGACCAGGAATTGAACCTGTGTCCCCTGCATTGGCAGGCGGATTCCCAACCACTGCACCACCAGGAAAGCCCAATACTTTTGCTTTAATTGGGGTATAGTTGCTTTACAATGTTGTGTTAGTTTCTGTTGTACAACGCAGTGAATCAGCTATGCATATACATATATCCCCTCCCTCTTGTACCTCTCCCCCTCCATCCCATCCATCTAGGTCACCACAGGGCACTGAGCTGAGCTCCCTGTGCTATACAGCAGGTTCCCACTAGCTCTCTGTTTTACACATGGCAGTGCACACACGTCAATCCCAGTCTCCCAGTTCATCCCACCACCCCCAAACACACAACCAAGTATAGAGAGTGACATAACAAATACCTGCCTCACCACATAGATTTAACAAATATTTACATGTTGCCATAATTGCTTTAGGTCCTTTTTCTTACGGAAATTCAATATTAAAAATGGAAAGTAAGCTCCTTTTGTAGCCTCCTCTTTCCAATGCCTCTCCCTTCCTCATGACTGGTTTAAAAATGTCATTACAAGAGTGACAGCTTGGTGTGTTATTCCTCGGGGCTTTCTCATGTGAGAGGCACTGTGATTTAGGCCCATTTATATCTTCAAAATAATAAAGCCCATATTCGAAATGAGCATCCAGATACATCCAGTGTAGCTGCATCTACACTTTGTAGAGTGACTCATTGTAGTGGGGACTGTGCTAGTCTCTTGTTTCCAGGGCACATGAGGGTCTTCAGGCACCTCATGTCTGTCAGAACCTCGCATGGTTTCTTTCAGTTTTTAATTTCTCTTATATTCCATAGTTTCACCAGTTTTCTGTTTATGCTTCAAACCTCCCCCAACCCACGCTCCCAAATGAAAATCGTTACCCTTTTTATAAGGTCAATGAAGAATGGCACTTAAAGTTACAAAACCAAGAATGTCTGGGACCTCTGTGCTAAAGGAAACTCCAGAGGCACTTTGGTGAACAAGCAAGGGGGAAACAGCCAAAGGCTAAATCCTCTGATTCCCTTACATGTGTGATCCTCCACATACACAAATAGGTTGTAATGTTTCAGCCTCAGATCTGAGCTGCACAAGGCAGCCTGCGTACTCGCTTTCAAGAAGGTGACTTCCATTTAAGGCGAATGAAGATTCTGGAGAAAAATTGCAGACAACCTGCCACAGGCAATAATCTATCTCCAAGTTGCCATCTCCCAAGTCTCTGATTCTAAAGCTACAATATATGAAAAGTGTGTGGGAAACAGTTGAGCTAATTCAAATGGCACATGTCTGAGCTATCAAATATTAGTAAAAGGGACTCTCTTTCTCTAGGAAAGAAAATTGTACTGAGTTTAAGAGGCCTTTGTACCAGCAGACAACTTTCCCTTCATCACATAGCAGGTGGCCTTCAAGGGCAGGCCCTTCCAAGGTCCCATTCATTGTCGTCTGGGTGATTGCGGCCTCTGCCAGCTCTTTTTTTTTTTTTTTGGCCGTGCTGGGTCTTTGTTGCTGCGTGGGCTTTCTCTAGGTGCGGTGAGCGGGGGCCACTCTTTGCTGTGGTGCGCGGGCTTCTTATTGCAGTGGCTTCTCTTGTTGTGGACCATGGGCTCTAGGCACGTGGGCTCAGTAGTTGTGGCTCGCAGGCTGTAGAGCGCAGGCTCAGTAGTTGTGGTGCATGGGCTTAGTTGCTCCACAGCATGTGGGATCTTCCCGGACCAGGGCTCGAACCCATGTCCCCTGTGTTGGCAGGCGGATTCTTAACCACTGTGCCACCAGGGAAGCCCCCCTGCCAGCTCTCGTGTGGGACCTAGTGGGAAATCATAAAAATAATAGCAAACATGGGCTTAGCATGCGCCTGGCACTGCCTGAGATGGCTTATACCATTTTCTCCTCATAGCAGCCCTGTTGGGTCCTGAGGTCACCCAGGAGTGAGTTGGAAGGGAGGCAGTGTGACCTGGAGCCTGGGACCCTGTGGTGGTATTGCCGGTTCCTCTCCACCCAGCTCTCATTCAGTCGCCACAAAACCACCTGGGCAGCCAGACACGTCTGATAGCTAAGTGTCTAGCAAAGGCTGCATTGTCTTTGGAGCCTTAAACTCAGCGCTTTTCATTGGAATTGCTTCCTAACTCAGCTTCATATATCTCCTCCCCTCCCACACAAAAGAATCCATTGTGTTGGTCTCAGGGACAAACTGGATGCTCCTTTGATATGCTTTGCATGTAAATGTAAGGAAAAAGACTCATTTGATTTCATTATATGCTTTATTGATGCGCCTGCAGCATTTTATTGTAGGTTTTTGTGACTAGAATTTCTAACAAAGGAGGGAGTGGGCTTCCAGGCTGGCAGCTCAGCCTAAAGAGGATTTACCACATCGGGCTCTAAAGAGATGCTCACTTGTGGCTGGTGTCATTCCTAAGCCTTTAAAAGGGCTGGAGGTTTCAGGAGCTGCTGCTCTTCTATGACTATAAAAGTGTTATCAAGCATGAGACGAATGCTCCTTGCCACTATGCGGGGGGAGGTGGGGAGGATTTACTGAGCCCCCGAAAAGACAGGCAGGATGACTTGTTATCACTGGGGGAAATAAATGTGCTCACATGCCAGGACTGACAGAGCTGGTACCTAATCCTTCCTACCTGCAATGACAGGCTCCTGGGACTATAGCATGGGGTTAATTATTCCCAACATTCTTCATTATAATTCTAAATGAGATAATGATTAGAAATAGTACCTAGTCATTGAACTGTAAATGCCCAAGGCATTCTCTTGCTGGAGAAACTAGCATTTTTTCCTATGGCGTGTTAATTCCTTTGGCACTATCTTTTGTTTTTCTTCCTCCCAGGTTTAGTTGGTCTCTTAAATAATTGGAGCCTCTACAACTTTCTCGTGCCAAATAGAAAGAGTTAACAACGACTAAAAGCTGACTAAGCACCGGGTACTTTATTGTGTTGTACTTAATCCTCACAGTAGCCCTGTGCAATTGGGATTTTATTGTTTCCGTTGTATAGGTAAGGGATGGCACAGAGTGGCTAAGTGCTTCCACTGGTGACACAGCTAGTATGCCGAGGTTTCAGGACTTGAATCCACGGAGTCAGACTGCAAAGTATAAGACATTGTCTCCAAAGACCTTGAGCTTTCTTCCCTTAACACCTGGCCTGGAGGTCTGGCCATGTCTCATCTAGAAGCCTCTGAGGTCTATAGCCTTCCTGATGGACATCACTTTTTTTTTTTTTTTTTTGCGGTACGCGGACCTCTCACCGCCGCGGCCCCTCCCGCCGCGGAGCACAGGCTCCGGACGCGCAGGCTCAGCGGCCATGGCTCACGGGCCCAGCCGCTCCGCGGCATATGGGATCCTCCCGGACCGGGGCACGAACCCGCGTCCCCTGCATCGGCAGGCGGACTCTCAACCACTGCTCCCCCAGGGAAGCCCTCTACTATCTTTTAACAAGGCCCATCTGGGACCACACCACATCAGCCAAGGTTTTGTTAACTGAAAAATAAAAAACAAAACCGCCCAATGTGAGAGCTGTGAGTTCAGTTTTATTTGGGGTCACTGAGGACTACAGCCCAGGAGACAACCCCTCAGATAGCTCTGAGGAACTGCTCCACAGAGGTAGGGGGTAAAGTCAGTATTATGTATGGTTTTGGTGAAGGGGAAAGTGCAGTCAAGCACACGTCTCGGTAGAAGGCTGCTGCTAGTCACAAGGAGCAGATGTTTCCGTTAAGGATTTTAGTGCTTTTCTAGGCATAAGAAGGTACAAGAAATTGGGTTCATAAAATTTTCTCTTGAAAATACCTATCTGAAGGCCTGTTCTGTCAGTTTTTCCCAAAGCACAGAGTGCCTCATTCCTGATCTCCTTTCAAGGTATGTTAAAAGTCAGCAACTGGACTGCAGTGGCTGGTGACCTCATCCTTTTAGGACCAAATGGAGAGCAACATTCTTTAGTTTGCAGTTTCAGTGGGCACTGCACCTCACGAGAACTAATTGAATGTAGTTTTGTAAAATCAGTTCTTCACTATGAAAAGTCTTGGTATACAAAAGTATGTATCAGTAGAACAGAAGTCTTAAGTTGCCTAATTATATACACCGCTAAAAGCTTTACTTTGACTTACTGTAGAAACCCTTCAAATACTGAGCTCCCTGGAGCATTTAAAATGAGACTCAATCGATGACAAAATGGATTCATTTAAGAATGAAAGCATAAAGAAAGCAACACTCTTTAAGTAAATTCTTTCATATATATTCATATGCTTCCTTTAACCTAGAAGTTCCAGTGCTAAACATGACTAAAGGTTTTTCAAGGCTTTCACACATCAGTGGAGCCTAATTCTCTTCCTGTTCTCTTTCATTCCATTTCTAAATTGAGTATCAGAATGATAGAAAATCAGTCATCAGATAATACTTTTTAGTGATTCTAGAACTCACACACTGCTTTCTTTTATTACTCTTTGAAAAAATACCTTCAGATTTTCTAGCTGATTGGAGAGCTGGATGAGAGCACAGTAGGGTCTAAATACTATTATCTTTCAAAGATATAGCAAAGAGCCCGAGTCGCTGACTAATTCACACAAGCACTTTGGAGGATAATGAGTAACCTTGAGAGTATGTTTCTGGGTTTTTTGTTGTTGTTGTTTTTTGTTTTTTTTTGTTTTGTTTAAACCAGCTATGATTATGGATGTGCTTCAGATGATAATCAAGTGAGTGGTGGCTTTTATTTCAGATCTAAAAAGCAATTTATTACTGCCTTTCTCACTTATGTTTCCCTGTCAAGTAGGCAGTCCCATGCTGGGCTCTTAGCAGCTGAGCATCTTCAGTTAGCTTTAATTATCATCTAGCTCATGACTTCTTTGGTAGGCTGGGTTCCCTATGTGGCCCTCACCCCTAATTTTCTACCCCTCTCTATTAAGTTTTCTATTGCTGTGTAGCAAATTACCAGAAATTCAGTGCCTTAAAACAGCATAATTTAGGATTTTACGGGCACTGCTTAGCTGGCTTCTCCGCTCAGTGTCACACAAAAGCTGAAACTAAGGTGCCATCTGGGGTTAAGGTCTCATCTGAGGCTTGGGGTCCTCGTCCAACTTCACATAGTTGTTGGCAGTTCATTTTCTTGCAGCTGTAGAATTCATGACAGCTTGCTTCTTCAAAGCCAGCATCTCTGAACTCTAGACTCTCTTTTAAAGGGCTCACCTGGTTTGGTCAGGCCCACCCAGGATAATTTCCTTTTAATTTGAAGTCAACTGATTATAGACCTTAATCACATCTGAAAAATCTCTTCATTTTTGCCATATAACATAACAATCATGGGAGTGATGTCCCATTGCCTTTGCCATATTCCACTGGTTAGAAGCAAGTTACAGGTCCCACTGACACTCAAGGGTGTCACTGGGGGTGGTCATCTTAAAATCTTCCTACCACATTCTCTTTCTGAATAAGAACAGAAATGAGGGCTTCCCTGGTGGCGCAGTGGTTGAGTCCGCCTGCCAAGGCAGGGGACGCGGGTTTGTGCCCCAGTCCGGGAAGATCCCACGTGCCGCGGAGCGGCTGGGCCCGTGAGCCATGGCTGCTGAGCCTGCACGTCTGGAGCCTGTGCTCCGCAGCGGGAGAGGCCACAACAGTGAGAGGCCCGCGTACCGCAAAACAACAACAACAACAACAACAACAACAAAAGAACAGAAATGAGGCTAGTGAGCACCCAGTAGCCACTCTCTCATGCATGCAGTACACTTTAATGTAGATTAATGCTCAAGAAAATGTCTTATGTCACCTATTTACATCATTGAATCATATCCCAAAGTCAAAAATCCCTGTTTCGAGAGTTTAAGGGTTTTCCTTTATTGGGCAACTTTGACATTAACAGGACTATAGATCCAGTGGAGGTGAAAGGTGTGTGTGGTCATTTTGGATGTTTAATTGTTCTTTTCCAGAGGATATCAAGGAACAAAGAAAGCTGAATCTATTATAGAAATTTTCTTCCACCTCAAGTGGAAAAGCAAAGGTATTTCAGGATAAGATCAGTAAGGGCCACAGATCCAAGGGAAGTATTCAGCCTTTCCTGTGTTTAGAATAAAGTGAGTTCTTCCTGTTCCCTGGCGTCCTCAAAGGGAAAATGGCTCCAGTCATGACATTCGTAGTAAGGTTGGGCCATGGCTCTATTAGTGTTAAAAATGTTTCTCCATAAACACTTTAAAGTAGTATAATTTTCATTACCTGTACCCTTCTGCTTTCCCATTAACACCTTCTTTTCATTGTAGGTCTAGCCCTGGAAATCCTGGTAAGGCTACAAGCAGACTAAAAAGTATCATTCACAGCACAAGTGATGTGTGTAAGTAGATTTTGTAGAATTTAAGATTCCAAAATTTGTACATTTGGAGATGTACTATTTGGAAGAGAGAACTAGAGGAACAGCCACAACACATGTGTGCACATGTATGCATGTATAGTCACACCTCTCACACTTTCTCATTGCTACTCAGGTATGACCCTAAAATAACAACAATACTAGTCGTTTACTGAGGATAACCATGTTTCAGCCGTGTCACATACAATATTGCTTATCTATCTATCTATCTATCTATCTATCTATCATCTATCTATCAATCATTGCTAATGTAATACAGATAATGTTGGGCTTGCCCTACCTTTGAAATTTACATAAAATTGGTTTGAATGTCCTAACTTTCTGTGGAAATCCAATTTTCTCACCAAGATTGGGATAGATTCTTGGGGTCACTGCTAGCTCTGATTTCATGTTCCTACTGCATTCTTACTCTCATTAATATCTGGCCTTTGGAGCTTTTCCCTTGTCTGTCCCGCAGATCCATGGACCCCATAAAAGAACACAGGTTGTGCTCCTGGAACAGGACTGGCTACATAATTTGTAGAGCCCAGTGCAAGAGGAAAATAAGGAGACCCTCTGTCAAAAATAATTAAAAATTTCAAGATGGTGACAGGAGAACCTTAAACCAAGAATGGGGCCTTTCTAAGCTTGGGGGTGCGACTGCACAGATCACGTGCCCACAGAGGTAGCCCTGTCCTAAAATTTCCCCAAATACCACTCCTTACAAGGCAGTCAGATGGACTACATATTTATTAAAGTGCCTAGGGTAATAGTAGAAGAGCACTGGGTCTAGGGATCCCAGCAGCTCACAGCAGAGAACTTCAGATTAAATGTTTTCCTCAAATTTCTGTCCATATCTACTGAAATTTAGTTTATCTACAACTTCCTCGTTTTTTTCCTAATATCTTTCTAAACCATGGCCCATGCCCAGGGTTTGAGTGTGGGTGCTCATCAAAGCATTCTACTGGGCAAAAACTTGACCTACTCCTAAGGGAAACTATCTCCTTCCCTAGGGATGGAAGTAGGAATCGTTGTATTTTAAATAGCAAATTATTCTCATTCTCACTGCTCAAATTATTCTCTTTTGTGCAAGGTATTATTATTATCATTCTCATTTTACAGGTAAGGGGTTCTGATGCTCAAGAAAATATAGCTGGTGAAATGATATCTAGCTTCAACTTTCGTATTCTTTCCACTAAGCTTGCTGCTCTCTAAGTCTGGAAAGGTTTTTGAGAAATCACAAATTAGCCCCAGAATGTGCCAAGACTCTCTATGGAGGTGCAGCCTGGTATAAATCTTTCAGTGGTTCCACTAAAACCCAGCAGTTTGGACTATTGGTGTCGGATTATCGTGTGAAGCAAGGTTAGCCAGAGGGCTGTCATGGAGGAAGGTTAGACTATGCCCCTCTTCCTTTCCTGGGCAATATGGGATTTAAGGACTGTTTAAGATCCCTTTCTTCAACTCTTTATGGAATTGGAGACCATCATTATTACCTTTATGCTCTATGTACAGTGAAAAACATAGCTATCCTCTTGGGACTGTCAGAGCCACTCTTGTTACTGAATTTCCCTCTTTCTCCACAAGGGAGGAAGAATCCTCCTATACTTGGCAGACAACCTTGGAGATATTTTGTGCATTGTTGGTGTGGTCCGTGTACTATGGTCAGTCCATTATTCAGTCTTAGGATAACCTAATTCAAAACCACCCAAGCCATCAAACCATCTATGCATTTAAGCTGGGTACATGTGAACGTGCTGCAGTCCACTTTTTGGACCAAATTTCAGTATGAAAATGCCTCCTTATGAATAGAGTGATTATATAATTCATCATCCAAATTGGACAGTTTTAAGAATGAAAGTGTACTAAAAAATTATATAGTTTAAAAAAATGTACATTTATTAACCAACAAATTAGTTTTATTAGAATCGTGGACCTATAAAGTCTGTTCAAAGACTATTTTCAAAAAAGAAATTATTTTTCAAGAATAAAAATAATAGAACAGTGTACATGAAGAAAAAATTTTAAGTTATTTATATCTATTATCTGAACTTTGAAATGATATCATCTGGATAATTAGTCTCGGTATATATTAATGGGCTTTAATCAGTTGCACAGTGTTCTGTCTGATAATCAAGCTGATTGTATTTTTCTGATTTTTTTTCAGTATGTTGTTATTAAGTTAAACGTTCACACATAAATGCTCACAATCATCTTAAAGATTACATTTTAAGGTTTATAAATTTTCAAATTGTTAACACCTTAAATTGGCTCTTGTCTGAGAAAATACTCTCTATAGATGCTGAGATACTTGTTAAGCTCAGAGCAAGCAAATTCTGCTAAGTAAAATATATTTTCAATTTAAATTTTTAATTTGAATTTTCAAATTGAATATTTCAGCCAAATAATTTCACAAAGACTGTCTTTTTGTCTCTATTTATGATAACTATTTCAACAAATAATTTTATAAGCAAAAGCTCATTAAATAAAGTTTTCACCATTTATGAATCTTTTGACTCTTTTGCCAAATTTAAATGCCCCCAAACTGTAGACCTTCTCAAATTTCTTTCTGAAACAAAATATAAATTTATCCAGTTAAAAACAGGAATTTTATCAAAAGATACTTCCTACAAGATGAGATACTCCCAGGTACAATCACAGAATTTCAAATCATACTTGGGGATTATTCGAACTCTCCTTTCTGGGTTGTTCACTTTCTCTCTTGCTTGTATAGGGATACATTTCAATATCTTCTTATTTGTAAGCTTTGTTTTTAGTAATTGTGATTTCATTTAACTTCAGAAGCTGAACTGTTTGGCATTCCATTCAATAAATACTTTAAGTATTTCCAGCTAATTTTGGATGAAATGGAGCCAAATTTAGAAAACTTGTTTATAAAAATGTTCAATGCCATTGACAGGCACTTAAGTTGGTATAGAAAATAGTTCTTCAAGACTCAAGCATTTCTAAAATCTTATATCAGACAGGAAGGAGAGAAAGCATGTAGTGCCATGCTGGTATAATTTAGAGTCTTTAATATCAGGTTTGTAATTCAGTAATGCTATGTGTAGGTAATTATATTTATCCATTTTCCTAATTGAATCTTCTGTGGATATAACTACTGTATAAATTATATGAGCACTACACTAATTGTTATACACTTCTGTTCCATGACTGGAGAACACTGTCTTTACCATGAAGGTCTGCTCTACCAAAACTTGAATTATTATCACAAAAAATTTTTATTTTAAGTGTCAAACTTTTAAATGGAATTTTCAGTAGCATTCACAAGAATATCAGACGTGGAAGAATCAACGTCTAAAACCTCTACTTTGATTCCATGAACTGGATGGAAAACAATGAACCAATATTGCAATTAAAAGATTTTTCTATTTGAAGTAAATGATGACACTAACATAAAACTGGTGGCATTTAATTGTGATTCTAATATTAATGGAGATAACACATAACATCTCTTGTTTTACTTTTTCTATGTACACAAGAAAACTTGGAATTGAAAATATATTGGAATGTGTTTAGGAGAACAGTCATTTGATTTAAACATGATCTAAACACATGCTTCACACAGTGAGTATAAATGCACCTTCCGAAGCTTTAGTGGTTAACATTTTCCCAGTGCATTCTTCTTAAAATAACTATTAAGCATCGATATTGATGCTTCCTTAGTAGATTTAGTCTTCTGGCTCTCATGCGGTCAGTGATATCACTGTGACCCCCATATAGAGAATGATAAACGTCAACAAACGTTTTGTCCAAGAAACATGTTCATCATCAACTTTCTTGGATGTTTAGTACTTAATTTTCCACTAAATATACTCTTTCATTTTTATTGAATTCATTGTGGTCAAAAGGACTTATTGCAGTATAAACATGTTATCAACAAAATAAACAGCTGTAGATTTACAATAAATGGCTAAACTACCATGTAAGAACTTAATCTCTAGACTCTCTCACATATGGTACAGTAGCGTGTCTCTATGTCTCATGTTTCTCATTGATCCCAGCATCTCTCTGGCTCTGATGGAGTTCTCTTGAATGTAGTCCAGCTTATCTTAATGCAACAATTGCTAATTATACTTTGTTTAAAAATGAAAAATCGAGAAAAAATTCTAAACCACGTGAGATACTGGACAACAGGCATAAACCAGGACTGTCCCAAACAAAATGAGACATAGAGACATCCTGCTGATGAAGAATGGAAGCTCTGCTCTCCAGTATTCTAGGATTTACCCATAAACCCTGCACACTTGTCAAAATATCCTCAATTAGTGTTATTATAATGTGAGACCTTATGAATTAATTTTCCATGCCAGGCTGACCTTTATTATTATTTTTTTAGGTTAAAAAAAGCTAAAGTAATATTTAATGAGGTAGAATCTGTTATAAACATCATCAAGTAAAACTTGCATATTAGAAGTGAAAATTATTAGTTTATTTTTTATAAAGTAGTTAGGAAGTTAAGTTTCATTATGTTTATCTCCATGCTTTCTGAGATACTGTTGCTATTAAAAATGCCTTGTACTTAGAACTGCTAAAATAAAAATAGTGACAATACCAAGTGCTGGTGAGGATGTGGAGAAACTAGATTTCTGACACAGCCATTCTGGAAAATAGCAGTTTCTTATCAAACTGAAAATGCATTTACCGGGGCTTCTCTGGTGGCGCAGTGATTGAGAGTCCGCCTGCCGATGCAGGGGACACGGGTTCGTGCCTCGGTCCGGGAAGATCCCACATGCCGTGGAGCGGCTGGGCCCGTGAGCCATGGCCTCTGAGCCTGCGCGTCCGGAGCCCGTGCTCCGCAACGGGAGAGGCCACAACAGTGAGAGGCCCGCGTCGTACCGCAAAAAAAAAAAAAAAAAAAAAATGCATTTACCATAAAAACAGCAATTGTACTTGGGCATTTATCCTACAGAAATAAAAACTTATGGTCAAACAAAGACATGTGCATGGATGTTTATAGAAGCTTTATTTGTAAAAGATAAAAATCAGAAACAACCCCAATGTCCTTCAATGGTTAAACAAGCTGTGGTACATCCTTACCATGGAATAGTACTCACAAGAGAAAGGAATGAAATATTGATCCATGTAACAACTTGGATGGATCTCAAGAGCATTAAGTTGAGCTTAAAAAGCTAATCTCAATAGGTCACATACAGCATGATTCTATTTCCGTAATATTCTCAAAAGGACAAAATTATAGATATGTAGAACACATTGACGGTAGCCAAGGGTTAGAGACAGGGGTGAGGGGTTAGAGACGGGTGAGTACAACTAAAAAGGAGTAGCATGAGGGAGTTCCTTGATGGTGATGAAACAGCTTGTATCTTGTGTACTATGGTAGTGATTATATGAATCTACACAGGTGATAAAATTTCATAGAATTACACACACACACACACACACACACACACACACACGAGTGCAACTTCCTGGTTTTGATATCACACTGTAGTTACCAATGTTCTGAACTCTTTGGTAAATTGTTTATGTCTGTTTCATTACACTATAGCTATGTAAGATGATGACTGGGGGAAACTGGGTGAAGGGTACTATTTTTGCAACTTTCTGTGAGTTTATAATTATTTTCAAATAAAAAGTTAAATGAAGAAACAAAAATACATTTGCCCCTTTTATGTTGTATCTGGTATTATGATATCTGCTTACCTGGAAAGGAAAAGTAATGATCAAATAATTTCAAGTTTCAATTATCTTTTTTTCTTTCTTCTTATCTGTATTTCTTATTTGTTTTGTGGTGAATATATATTATTAACATAATAAAAATAATGAGGAGATAAAGTAAATGTTGGATTACTAATGTCAAGGTGGATTGAGGTGAGGGAAGAAGCAACAGCAGAGACAGTGGCCACCAGAGAGACACAGGGGCTGTATTTTTTTTTTTTTTTTCTGGTACACGGGCCTCTCACTGTTGTGGCCTCTCCCGTTGCGGAGCACAGGCTCCGGACGCGCAGGCTCAGTGGCCATGGCTCACGGGCCCAGCCTCTCCGCGGCATGTGGGATCCTCGCGGACCGGGGCACGAACCCATGTTCCCTGCATCGGCAGGCGGACTCCCAACCACTGCGCCACCAGGGAAGCCCCAGGGGCTGTATTTTTCAACGCAGGGCATAATGCATGCATAAAGGACACCCCCCAATAGGTGCGCAATGATAGTTTACTGAATGAAAGAATGAATGTTCAAAAGGTGTTAGACACAAGTCAGAGCAGATGGAAAGAGGTTCAGAGAGAGGCTGGAAAGTCATCAGGTAGCAAATAGAATGGCTTCCAGGGCACATAACTGGAATCTGTTTAAAAAAAAAAGGGACTGATAATCTCTAAATGTGGAAGAAATCTAGGTCAGAACTGTTTAGACCAGGCTTAAATGCTAAACAAAGTCTCATTGAGTTCAGAGAATAAACCACTTGGACCACTAATGCTTCCTTGGAACTGGTAAGCCAACATTGTGTCAGGTAGGAAGGTAGCTTTTTGTTCTAAAGAGCTAAGTGGGTCTACGATATGTTGAAGTCCTGCTAGGCATAGGTTCCATACCTTAGAGGAAAGACCAACATCCCATGTCTCTCAGAGCAGAGCTGTGTGAGTTTCAAAAATGATCTGAGGGGGCTTCCCTGGTGGCACAGTGGTTGAGAGTCCGCCTGCCGATGCAGGAGACATGGGTTCGTGCCTCGGTCCAGGAGGATCCCGCATGCCGCGGAGCGGCTGGGCCCATGAGCCATGGCCGCTGAGCCTGCGAGTCCGGAGCCCGTGCTCCGCAACGGGAGAGGTCACAACAGTGAGAGGCCCGCGTACCGCAAAAAAAAAAAAAAAAATGATCTGAGGGTTTCTTGGAGTAAATCATTACCTTAATCCCACAGGTCAAGTTTAGCTCGTGACAAGAGAAGAATGGAGATTGGATTCTTTGCTGGGCCTAAGTAACCTGAGATTGTCTGACGGGGACTTCCATTAGCCCCGTGTTCACTAAAGATTGCCACACCACCAGGAGTGGTTTGCACCTTGCCTCAGCGTCTTTGTGGATGCCAGGTGAGAGGCTCAGCCTGTGCCCCGTGCATGGTGTGGGCTCTTCACCAGTCATGTGTGTCAACCACACAGGCACATTTCAGTGCTGCCTTCCCTCTTGTAGTAATTGTCATTATGTAAACAATCTAATCTGAGTGCTAATACATGTAATTTCACTGAACTGACAGTAATGAATCTTGAGTGTGCTGTTCCACAGACTTGCTTCTTTCCCAGGTGAGGGGTGGCAGTGATGAGCATCCCTTCTGTGGCCACACAGAGTCCACAGGTTTTCAAAGTCTTCAGAGGAGCACTTCAGTTTTCAGGTCAACACCCCTTTTCTTCATCAACTTTGAGTGAAAATTGTAATAAAACATACAACGGGTTGTAATGGAGAAGCAGCATACTGTAATTTGAGAGAAGAATTACAGATTTTTAGAATAATATTTGATGGTACTTTGGAACATTTTTATGGTTGAACACTTATGTCCTGGGAGCAGGACTCTGTGAGCCTACCTACTTTTACCAACTAAGCCACCCAGTTTCACTTCTAGTCTGTGGTCAGTTGTCTTCACGGTCAGTCTCCTGGCTGAAACATATACGCAGAGCTTCTGGTTCCAACCCTCGCATTTTAGAGTTCAGAGAAGCGGAGGCCACAGGTATAGGAGGGACAGAGCTGGTCCCAGAACGTGCCTCATCCTTCTCATTGCAGTGCCACTTCTCCCAGGCCGTGCACCACCTTTACAGGCTGCAGGACACCAGAGGACCAGGGACCAATTGTTAGGAGAGAGGCCAGGGGACAGTTAAAAGTGATATTACTTTGTGGCATTCAAAGCTGCGAGGAGTGATGGCAGCCAGATGTATTCATTCGATCCATTCAGTGATTATTCACCGAGTACTTTCTCATCGAGTACTTTCTATGTGCTGGGGACTGGTTTAGGCACTTGGGAAACAGAAATGAACAAAATTGCAAAATTCCTCATCCTCATGGAGGCCACATTGAAGTGAAAGTAAAAGGAAACGCACAGTCCTAACTATGTCCCAGTCCTGTCCTCAACGCTGTACATATATTAACTCATTGAATCCTCACAATGACCCTTTGAGGTCCGTACGATTGTTAATCACATGTTGCAGGTAAAGAAACTAAGGAACAGGGAATAAAAATTAAGAAACTTGCTCAAGGTCATGCAGCAAGTAAATAACCAGCCTAGGATCCAGCCCTAGCTATTTGGCTCTGAATTCCTGCACTGAACCACTGCACTTGACTGCCTGATTCATGAGTGAGGTTAGAGCCGTGGTCTTCTTTCTTTCTTTTTTTTTTTTTTTCCTATAAGCAGCGGAAACCTCCCTCTTTTTAGAAATGAACTTCCATGTGGAGTACCAAAAAATAAAATAATAAAAGTGGCCCTGTTCTGGATGAAGAGAATGGAGAGGGTGAGGAATTCACATCGTTCTCGCTGGATGGCAGGAGCCGATCAATAGATGCCTGCTTCCAAAGAGCCTCTGCTCCTCCTTGGTTCCCACCCTGTTAGACCTGGCACCTCGCACCAAGGCTTTAGGAAAGAGCTGGAGTGGATGTACGGAAAATGGGACAACAGACATGTCTGGGTCAGCCCTGGGAGGTTAGAGGCGTTGTAGTATTAGTGCCAGCAGAATAACTCAGGAATTTTCAGTCTATACCCTGACAGTGTGTGTTTGGGGGACTCTCTCCCATCCTTTGAGAATAACTGATGCTGTGGTGCTCTTCTGTGACTGATGGCAGAGGGTCTTATAAGGGGAAGAGTGGGAGGTTGAAGGTACATTGAAAACCCAGGGATGCTTTTCTTCTTCTCATCATTCCTTCTTTTCCCTCCTGCCTTGACCATCTCTGGCCCTGCATGATGGAGCCACAGACAGTGCCAGAAAGAGGCCTCACAGCTCTCGGGCTGATGGTGTGTATCCCTTTGAACATCCACTGAGGTCAAGTTTTACAGACTTCTAATGGCTACCGTGGCAGTATCGAGGCAATTGCCTTCTAGTGGCACCGTTATTTCACCATCTCTTAAAAGAGGAGAATAAATATTACCCCTACTCTTCCCAAGGAACCTGCCCAAAGTTGCCAGATTCAAAGATTCAAAGGACAGTTCCTGGGGTATTTTGTTTCAGAAAGTCCTGGAATGGAGCAGTTTATAAAGTCATTTTGCTAAGCCTTTCTTTTGCAGCCACTCCCATTCCCAGCCCTCAGTAATCAGCTGGAGGTTTGGAGATCACTTGCCCTGGCCAGCCTGGAGGTAGCTTTTCCCCAGCTACTCCTCCAGGTTCCTATTCACTGACCTCTGCTTTGAATTGTTAATTTCCTCTCTGAAGGCACTGTCTGACTTTGTTAGCAGGTCTGACACTGTCTGGCTGCTTGCAAAGAGCAACTAGTGCCAATAAGGTGCCAGCACTCTTCTAGGCATGGGAGACATAAAGGGGAAAAAATCCTTTTCTAACCTCAAGGTGCTCACAGTTTAGTGGGGAGACAGCCAGGTAAACACGAAATCACACCGTGGTGTGATATCGTATTGTAATTGTCAAAGGAAGGCTGTAGTGGGAACGGGACAGAAGGATGCCTCATGTGCTTGGGAGAAGCAGGGAAGGCTTTCCGAGTGAGGCAACCGAAAGCTGAGACTTGGAAGGAAAGGAAGAACTTCAAGGATATGTACATCAAGTTGGAAGAAAACCACTGTCAAGGGCTTTGTGGCATCACGCCACATGCCATATCTAAGGCACTGACTGGGCTGTGTTACCAAAAGAGAGGCACTGGGTTCCTATTCCTACTTCTCTATAATCAGGACAATCAAAAGTCTTAGTTTAGAAGTTGATCATTGCTTTCTTTGAATTCTCGCCAGAACCTCCTTGAGAACCGATGCTTTTTAAAATTTCACTTTCCCCTTTCCCATCCCATCTCACCCCCAGGAACAAATATAATGACTTTGCCAATTAGCACTAAATAATGGGAGCTGAGCTGAACAATGAAAGAATAAAATGGGAAATAAAAGATGGAAATTAGCCAGCCAGATTGGAGAGAGCCTTCAATATCAGGCTAAGGAATGTGGACTATACTTGGTAGCAGAAACAAGAATCTGATGAGACAAGTAGTAGTAGTGGACACAAGTTGGAGCTAGAGATAAGGTTTAGGCCATCTTCAGTATGCTGCGAAACATTAGCTGAAAGCAGCCAGATGGTAAAAACTTCTCAGTGAAGAGAGAACCCGAAAAGAAAAGAAACGAGAGCTGCACATGTAATCTGGAAGACACAACAGTTAGAGCAGACCCAGAAAAACCTGCCTTAAAGCATTGGCTTCCACGTATGCGGATATTAATAGCACCACCCAGTCTGTCTGCTACTAGGAGTCATTGAAATAATGCAAGAAAAGTGCTTAACACATTGCCTGGTGCAGAGCACTTAATAAATATTACTCTTCATTATTATTATAAAAGAGTGATTTTTTTTTTTTTGCGTTGAGATAAGGTCAACTGATGTACAAATACTAATTGTTAATATATGCATTGATGATTTGTTGCCCGGTAACTATGATTTTTGAAGTGACAAACTCATTTCAGTGTTTGCCTTTTAATTAAAATGGGTACTTCGGCATTTTAAAATTCATTTTTGAAGGAACCCCCTACTGAGCTGCAGCATCTCAGGCACAGCAGGGGTATACTACCATTTTTAAAAAGCCAGCTAACAATTAATGTCATAATTTTATATTTATCCTGCTAATTACGGCAAAGACAAATCCCAGTTTGTCCACGACTGTGCAAACAAACAAAGAAGGCTTAGCACCATGAGGCAAGTTACTTGCAAATTTGCATATTAATTACTGTTTACCACCTCTGCTCCTGTGGCTGATTACTTCTAACAAAGAGCAGACGTATACAGTGGCTTGGATCTTCTGAGACAACCTGAAATGCAGCCCGCCACTCTCTGAGCAGGCTAGGAGAAGGCAGCTGTGCTTACTAGTGGTGACATGACCAGAAGGGAACAGTCCACACTCCTGGCTCAAGGGATCTTTATGTGAAGAGCCATTAAGATTTCTGAGATGCATTTTATAAAGCATAACAGACAACAAAAGTGATCCTACAGATTCTCACTCAAATAAGACCATCTTTGCTTTAATGTACTTTGGAGCAGTATTATTCTTGATGTGTGCTATACAATGTGAAAGATAATATCTATTTTTCTGTGTGTGCTTTGAAAGGTTACTTGTCCATTATGATTAAACTCTGGATACAGCACCCTGGAGTAAAAGATCTCCTTAGACTCATGAATCTACTTTCTTTCCTCAGTTTTGGCACCAGTTGCCAGGAGGACAGGGTGCTCTGGGTGGAGACACCCAAAATCCAGTCCTGTTTTCTCCTGATGGTGTTGAATGGATTGGGACAGTCTTATGTCTGTCTAACCTGGGAAGGGACGTTTAGTGTGTATTGGAGAATTTTAACTTGGCTGTAATTGGAGACAAAAACCACATAAGTTGATTTAAAGACACTAAGCCTGAAAGAAATTCTTTGTGCTCACAATTCGGAATAAGCAAAAGCAGCCTCCTCTTGAGACAAAGTCCTGTCCAACAAAACCCTTGATGGAGGCAAGAGAAAAATTAATGGAAAAATTTTAATGCTGACATAAGCATAATATATTATGCATGATAATCTTCAGACTTTGAAATCCACTTACAGGCAAACATTTGAAAAGCAGGGGCTGCTTTACAAGGTGACTTCAGCTTCCTGTAGTTGTGTGAAAAATGTTCAAAGTGTAAGAACAGGACAACTCCTGTCTGTTTTTAGTCTCTGAAAGAAGAAAACAAATACTTGTATTGGTAATGGCTCAATAGCCACTCCTTAGGAAAGTCACAGTAATATTACAGTAATAATAACAGTAATAATAGCTAACAGCTATCAAGTGCTTATGCTGTTCCAGGCGCTTAATATGCATGATCTCACTTAATCCTCAAAATGAAGAGGGTTGAATTTTTCATCCCCCTGAAAATAGCTGAAGAGACTGAAGCTCAGAGTGATTAAGAAACTTGCCCCAAATCACAAAAGTAGAAAGTGGAAGAGCTGGGATTTGAACCCAGGCAGCCTGACTCTACAGGCCACCATGCTATGCTGCTTCTCATTTTATATATTACGAAGCTGTAAGTTATTTTCCTAATGCCCCAGGTTTTGTTGTTCAGTTGGAATTCTATTCCAGTTTTCGGAGCTCCAAAACTCATTATCTTTACATTCCTCCATGTTACCTTCCCTAATTAAAACAAAGCATTAGATTTGAAATATCCTAATATATTAGAGCAGAGGTCAGTGAACTAACTGACCAAATCTGCCCACTACCTGATTTTGTAAATAAAGTTTTATTGGAATGCAGCCATGCCCACTTGTCTAAGTGTTATCTGTGGCTGCTTTTGTGTTACAGTTGAGTCATTGTGATAGTCAGTGTAAGGTCCGCAGCCTAAAATATTTCCTGTCTGGCTGTTCACAGAAAAAGTTTGTTGACTCATGACTTATACGAAACATTTCTTTTCTTTTTCCTAACTAACCTGTGGCCCAAGTCTTCAGCAGCAGCAGCTTTGAGCCAGAGAATAGGTGAAGTGATGACTAGCCTGGCTAACTGTGCTTATTTTAAATCTGAGAGTGTCTGGGGCCAGTAGAAGGGGACAAGTGAGCACAAGGACAGAGGCTGTGGGTGGCTTGTTATTGGTCTTTGCTGTTTTCTCTCTACCTGTCCCAGAATCCCAAGAAAAACTATTCCCTCCTGTATCCCCAGCACCTTCAACACTGCCAGAGATATAGTGGATACACAGTAGATAATTGTTGAATTAATAGTCAGAAATATCTTGCAACAGACCGTGAATTCTGTCTCAAGTCAGTCTCCAGGATGGAGTTCAAGCACCTTAGCCTGACAGTTGTGATCCTGTCCCCTCCCCCTACGTATCATAACTCATTTGCCTATGCAACACTTTCTATTTTTTCAAGACTTAACTCCTGACCATTTGACCACTCAGGAAGGTCAGGTTTGCTAGGTGGGCCAGATCACAGCTGGCTTTGGAAGAGGACTGATGTGTTCAAAACGATGCTTATGATATGCAAAAGAACCTGTAGGGGGGAGAGACTAGAGGCTAAGGGATCAATTAGGAATCTGTTTGAGGTGATAATTGTGTAGACAAGGGCAATGAGAATAGAGAGGAAGGGACAAATCTGAGAGACATTTGAAAGGAAGCATCTTCAGGAATTTGATGACTTAGTGATCTGAGGGATGAAGAGGGAAGTGTAACAGAATAAGAATTTTAGTGTTAGGACTAGTAGATTGTGTTGTCATTGACAAAAATAGATACTCTCGGAAGAGAAGCAGGGTAAAGGGAGCGAGACAAAGTGTATCTGGAATTAAGATTGGGATTATCCTTCTGATGATACCTGTGTGGAATAGGATATGTGGCATTAGTGCCACTTCCGAGGTGAGGCCTAGAGATTTTGACCCAATAAGAATTGACAAACACAACATTGTAAATCAACTATACTCCAGTAAAAACTTCAAAAATAAAAAAAAAAAAGAATGGACAAACTGACTCATTGATTCATTCACTCAACAAATATTTGAGCAGACATAGTGTGCCAGGCACAGTTCTAGGCCCTTGGGATATATCAGTGAACAAAACAAAGATCCCTGCTTTTATGGAACATGCATTCTAGCAAGAGAGACAGGCAATAAATAATGAACATAATAAATAAGTATATAGTGTAATAATGTGTTAAGTGCTATGGAAAAAAGACAAGTTAAGGCAGGGCAAGGTGGCTGGAGGCTCTGGGGGCAGATGAAGCCCTTTGCAATTTCCCAGATAACATCTAGAGCTCTTTTTCTCTGATCAGTGGTTTGTTATTCATTTTCTGACCAAAGTGTCAGAAGAAAAAATTGTAGGGCATTGGCTACTGTGTGATATTTTAATAAAGATTCTTTGTATGCCACATCTGGTGGCAATTAAAAAAAGGGAAACTTCTCATGGTTCCCATTTCCTGAATGAGTAGCACTGCAATGAAATTTCGATGAGTTGAGGCTGATAATTTTCAGCAATTTAAATGTCGTTGCCTTTCCTAGAAGGAAGACCTTTGTTTGTAAACAGCTGGGTCAAAAGAAAACGTAGCCTCATTATTCACATTCTTCTGATAGGCTCCCAGTCAGAACATATGGGGCAGAAGGGATATACAGGGGCCTGAAACATAATCACCTAGCTTTGGGGTTTTGTTCTTTGTGATGATGGGGGAAAGGTAAAGAGCTAATTTCATTCTTTCTTAGAAGACAAGTTGGATGGGATGACAAACTTTTTGTAAAGACCGAGAATTCAAGCAATTACCTAGTGATGCATAGCAACATATCTGCATGCTTGCCTTCTTGGATTATTAAGGGTCAAAGTCCCCACTTGGGTCACATGCTAAACAGCTCTCAGTTTTCCGTTTCTTCAACAGGATATGATATGCCAAAGATCCACTTTAATTTCTACTGCCTTCCATTGCCAAGATGCTTATTTGGGGTCCTCAGAGGAGAGGGGCTATTTAAAAAGGAAGGAGGGAGGAAAGAGAGGGTGATGTGGTTTGGACAGTGTCAGGAGACACAGTTGGTCCAGATTAAGAGAGTGGTATGCGTTGTAATTCTAAAATGGCCTCAGCTCTATTGAAAATAGAGAAACTTAATTCTTTGATGTGGAAATGAGCTAAAAGGGGAAGGAAAAGGTATGCTTGTAAGCTCTGGGCTTTTTTTTTCTGTGTTGCTTTTCCTAAGCCAGTGAAATCCCCCAGGTGCAAAGGGCAGCCTGATGCTTGAAGGGACACCAGTCATGCAGCAGCCCCAGATTTCCCTCCCTTTGTAGTTGACTGAAGCAGCTGCAGCCACAGCAGTTGGCAAGGTAAGATCCTGGCTTCCTGGAAAAATCCTGAGAAGAACCCAGCGTCAGTCAGAGTATATTTGGGTCTTTCCCAGGTGCAGGTTAACTAGGAAGAAGGGCTTGAGGTTGGAACAGTTTTTAATGTAAAACTTTCTGCACTCAGAGAAGTGGGCTCACATGCAGCCATCTTTGGAAATGAACCATTTTTTAGAAAAAATTTTATTGAAATATATTTGATTTACAATGTTGTGTTAGTTTCAGGTGTATGTCAAAGTGATTCAGTTATATATATATATTCTTTTTTTACATTCTCTTACATTAACGGTTATTACAAGATATTGAGTAGAGTTCCCTGTTCTCTATAGTAGGTCTTTGTGGTTGTCTATTTTATATATAGTAGTGTGTATATTTTAATCCCAAACTCCTAATTTATTACCCACCCCACCCCCTGCCCCGCTCCCCTTTGGTAACCATAAGTTTGTTTTCTTTGTCTGGGAGTCCATTTCTGTTTTGTAAATAAGTTCATTTGTACCATTTTTTTAGATTCCACATATAAGTGATAGCATAGGAAAGGAAACATTTTCAGTTAGAAGAGCCCTCACCAAAGTATGTCTTCAGTGGAAATGCATTTGTTTAATATTACATTAGTGATTTCTACCCCTTCTACCTACCCAATTCAACAAGCATTTTATTAAACTCCTAGTAGGTTCTTAGGACTCTGTGCTACAAACTGTCATGAAGGAGTAAACCTGAATTAATGACAAAAGGAAATGAAACCATTTTTTAAGAATCTTCATAGGAATTGCATTATGGGAAGCAATAAGAAAGCATGGATCCCACATTAGTGATACCCCCTGCCATTCCTTATCCTTATACGCAGCACACACACAAACACACACAGATGTGCTCAGGTGGAAATGCTCTTTGGGTAAAAATACCCACGGCTTTTTACGCAGTGCCAGTTGGCCTGGCTGGGCTACCCCACGGTGTTGTCTCATTGATGAAATGCTGATTAAGTTGCTTTGTGCTCCATAATGGACCAGTGGGTCATTCTCTGTTTCTTGTCAACTTCAAACAGGCTGGGCAGTCTGAGTTTGTTTTAACTCTACTGACCCCAAATGCCTTTTGTCTTTATCAGACTTTATTCTTATCTTTTCAGAAATGGAATGGTTCCTCTTTTTCCTGTTTCCTCAATATTTTCCTAAAAGACACAAACTTACAAAAGTTGTTTGTGAAACTGGAGCTGACTAGAAAAGTACCCAGTTTTGTTTCTAGATATCTATTTGTAGAATTTTCCAAAGCCAGTCCGTCAGAGACAGGGGATTCCATCTCAATCTACCTTGAAAGGCGATCGAATTAAACAAGCATTTGGTGAGTATCTGCTTTGTATCTGGCTTTGTTCTGATGGAGTTAGAGAGGAAGTAGGATTTGTCCCTGCCCTTGAGGAGTTTAAAGTCAAATTGAATAAGAGGCAACACTAATTAAGCCAAGAATTTACTTATGAGTTTTTGAAATCACATTCTTGGCTTCAGTGTTTCTATGTATAATGGCCAAAAGGGTCCAGTAGTTTTAATCTATGTATCATAGTAGATTTAGTTGTTCATGAAAAAAGGCCTCTCTAACCCAAATGAAGGAAACTCAGTCTAGACATTGGGGATGCTTTAACTAATTTTCAAGCTAATTTGGCTTAGTTCTTTTCCTAATAGTACTTTGTTCCAGACTCTATGACTTTGAACATTAAGCACTCACCCAGCCACTTTCCCTGGAGAGGTAAAGCTGCATCAGGCATGAATCCAGTTCTCAAGGAGCTCACTGCCAAGCTCAGCAGGTGAGACAGAGCACGAGGGAAAAAGGCATTGGTGCACAAGAACAAGAACCGCGGGACCAGTAACTGGGGTCTTGTCCTGAGAGGCTGTGAGAATCACTCCACTGCTTTTTCTTCAGGGTAACTTCATCTCCCCACATCATGATGTACTGTAAGGATTGTGGGAAATGCTTTGCCCCCTTTGGATGAAAGGTGTATTATATAAGGTCTGTAAAAGGTTTTTGGATACGTTTAGAAAAAAATAAGTGATAACAATTATAGTAATATCTAGCATTTATTGAATGCTTATTATACGCCTGGCATTAAACTAAAGATGGGAATACGGCTTTAATCTGTAACTCTATTTTATATCCGTTGAGCCCCAAATTATCAAAATATTTAATTCTAAATGTGCCCTGTTCATAATCTGTTTTTAATTGTTAACCTGTGTGATGGTTTCATGGGAATTCATCATATCATTCTCTCTACTTTTGTGTTTTGAACTTTTCCATAATCAGAGGCCATGCAAAAAAAAGGAAGGGGCCAAAAAAACTTCATTAACCTAAATAATACCTCAGATAAACGATGAAGGCGAAGAAAGAAGGAAGTCAGCCGTTCTTCAGCATTTATAATGTGCCAGATCCTTCATATACTGTCTGTGACTTAACTGTGATCCCATTTTACAAATAAGGCAACTGAGGCTCAGAGAGATTAAAAGACTTTTTTAAGGAGTTGAACACTGGCCAAAGCTTATGTATGCTCTTCCCAATACACCATATTGCTCTATGGGTCCATATAGTTTCTAAGGGCAGGATCCCTGTGTTTCACCTTGGCAGCCTCAAGTGCCAGTGGGTGAAATCACAGTTCAAAACCAGATAAAATGTTTTGAAAACAATATGACATGTATGTGCTTTAGGAAAAATTTCGAAGCAATATGTGAAAGCTGGCAAAGCAATGGTTAATGATAATTTGCGTCTGAGAGGAATGTCCTCAAATGTCCATTCTGTGTGTGGGAGGGCGCGAGCACGTATAACATTGGGGGCTTGGGGTAACCAACATTTATTTCCAGACATTTCACAACCTCTCTTTAAGGTTAGGTATAAGGCCCATCTCACAGATGAGTAAAACGAGGCTGAGAGAGGTCCAAGTTGGCAACACCAGTGTATGGTGGTGCAGCCATGGAGTGGGGCGCAGCTGGAGTTCAAATCCAGCGTGGCCTGACCCTCAGTGTGCATCCTCTCACCACAACAGTGAGCGCTATGTTAGAATCGGATTCTTTCTTCTGTGGAAACAGCATGTTTTAAAGGTTAGAGAGGGTCAACCAAATTCCTCCATGGGGCCTGGGAGGGGGAAGAGTTGGGTGTGACAAAATGGCAGCGTTTCTTTATCACGAGGCAAAACTCCCCCCACTCTGTTTGGATTTAGTCTGCACGGACCAAACTGAACAGAAGCGAATTGTCCCATCTGTTGTCAAAGCCATCCTCCCTGACTTCAAAGAGTCCCGGCCCCGGAGGGAGAGTCCCCCGGGGCGCAGAGGGAGATGGAAGCGGAGCCCCTCGGCCTCCTGTCAGCCGCTTCAGTCTCTGGGGGCTGGAGCCGCTGCCTGTCATCCCAGCTGACTTCTCTTTGAATCTGCGGCTCTTCACCACCCCCTGCCTTCCCCTCCGCTCAAACAGACCCAAGGCCCGATTTCTGTTTGAAGTGGACGTGCTACTCTTCACACTGCGGGCGTTGCCGCGGAGGTGCAGCGGCATTAGAGGAAGCGGCTCCCTGTGGGGCGAGGCCACCTAAGCCTCAGGAGGCAGCCAGAGCTCTCAGGCGCTCTCGGGGCGATAATGGCATTCTAGACTTTTCCACAGGGGTCCTGAGGCCCCCGAGGGATCTTAATTAAAGTGGCTTTGTGGGTCTTGGAGGCAAACACCGGCCCAGAACTCAGGGTGGGAGCTCGTTATGAGTTCTGGTTCGGTTTCTCCCTGGCCTCAAAGAGTCTAGGTTCATAGGAGCAAAGGAAATGAAAGAACTGGACCTGCTGTCTAAATCCTAAAGCAGAAACCTCTGCTTTCACCTGAATAACCAGAGCTCTCCAGCAGAGCATCACCTGGTCATTTCCCTTTGCTGGTGTAGAAATGATGATCGGGAAACCACACTGGAAATCGCTCAAAGTACCATGCACTGGAGCGAAGCTTTCTCCTTTCTGAGATTATTCTGAGGAAAAGGTAATAAACAGATCTGTAAGGAAATTAGTTATCTTAAAGTTTACTTACGTATATTAGTTACTACATTTAATGAATGATGTTTAGATGAAAATTTTGTTATTTTGCTATAGATCGAGTATCTCCCTATAGACATTTCAAATGTAGCTCTAAGGAGAGTAAATATTTTTTAAAAAGATAAAAAGTTAAATATAAGATTCCCTTCTCTGTAAAAAACTTTTATAAAGGTCAATAATTTTGAGGGGTGTGTGTGATTTCACTTGAGTATTACTTTTTGGATAGAATCATAGAATATATCTGCTTTGAAAGTATTATTTTAAAAAAGAAAAATGAAGTGTGGGTGCCATTTTTTAATACGATATCAATAATTATATTTACTTGTTAAGATGACACAATTAGTCAGGGTTAAAAGAAATATTAGCCTCCAAGGATAATTTATATTGATGCCTTTCTCTCTGTTCTTAAAATATGAAATTATTTACACATCCCACTATATTATTTTGCAAATTGTGGTAGTTTCACAATTTGGAAATATATATATATATATATATATATATATATAAAACAGATGTGTGTAATTATTTAATTAGTGTCAGTTTACCTCCTAGACCTTAAGCTCCATGAAGGTAGGGACTATGTCTGATTTGTTTACCATTTTGTCCCCAGCGCCAGACATGTATTAGGTACTCAAATATCTGTTGAATACATGAATAATCACTCAAAGAGGTGCAATGTAATGATGATGGTATATATTTGATTTTATCTTATAAGAATGCCTGCTTTAAATTTTTTTCTCTTAATTAAGAGACTCAGGTTATACACTTGGACTTTGTGATTTTAAGAAATCACTAACGCTTATCTACAAAAAAATATGACTGAAAATGTTCTTTGGATTGTCAAATCAGATGTGCAATGGTTTGCCAGTTCATGGGATTGAAACTTTCAAATAATTGGTGACTGGTCCCAATAAATCAGAGTAAGGGCAAAATCCACTGAATATAATCGTTTAAAGAGGCCACTTGTAATTGAAACACTTTTGAATTTTGCCTAGGGATGAAGTAGTCTTATTTCATGGTGTTGTTACCAGAGCAAGTAGTTCTAGGGTATTTGCACGGTTGCTATGCTGAGCTTTCCATCTGTAAAGCTGAAACGGCAGAGCTAAGGGACTGAAGTCCAAAGCCGGTGGAGACATCAGTGATTGAGAGTGTGCGCAGCGCCAGGCACTGCCAGACAGATGTGCTGGGAATCCACCCCCAAACTTCATGGAATCACCTTGCGCTCGCTCCTTCAACAGAAATCGTGCTAGGGAACTTCTTTCACAGCGCTAAAGAAGAGCTAAAAGATAATCTTTTCTTCCAGGAATAAGGATGCCTCTGGTTGTGCACGAGTCAGTGAGGGTGGAAGAAGCTGTTTCATAGCCTTGCAGACAAGACCAGCATTGTCAAAAGTTTGCTGTTTCCGTTGCCATTCCCTGATTCCCCTCTGCCCTCAAAAGATTTGTAAAGTGTTCAGGGCCATGATGTTGCCCAGTTTTGCTACCAACCTTCTTTTCTCTTGATCTTTTGTTTCAATGTCTGCTTTCTTTCCCCTACGTGCTCACTGAAGCCTGATTGTGGGGTCAGGCTATAATTAGTTTATATATGAAGTTTAATTCACTGTGGCTCTTCTGGCATTAGACTCAGATGGGCTTTGATGTCTGGCTGGAGCTTTGATCCCAGTCCCTCGAATGGTGGTCATCATCCCAACTCAAAGGATTGCCCTTTATTTTTTTCCCTCCTATTCGGAGACAGCTTTTCCCAATTACATCATTTGTGTTTGGCCATAAAAGCTGCAAGGCATCATTTTGTTGCTTTGCTCTATAGCAAAACGTGCAATTGATGCTCCTTACTTTGCTTGGTTGCAAAAGAATGCTCACTGCTGGATAAGGGCATTTGTACAGTGGTGCTCAGACTTTGTGAGGGTGCTGTTGGGAGTTGTTCTTCCCAAGGGCAAAGCGTCAGACTGTGTGATCTGAGGGACCCTTTCTGGCTCTGCCCAGGAAATATCTTTAAGCATAAGCTACACGACTGTGATATATTCAGTCGAGACTCTTTTTCAGGCTGGCAACTTTATCTCACTCTCCAGATCTTCCGGGCAGCAGATCCACCCCGTCTTTAATGTCACACTTTCTGAGCATCGATTAGCAGCTTGTCTGAGAAGACAGAGGCCTCCAGGGAAAGCAAAAGAACTAAGGAGAGCTGAACGATACTACAAAGAAGATGAAGTGGCGTTAGAGAAGGAAGAAGCACCAGCACTTGCTTTAAAAAGAGAGGGAAAGAAAAATCAAGTCGGGGGGTGGGGGTGGGGGGACACTTCCCTGGTGGCACAGTGGTTAAGAATCCACCTGCCAATGCAGGGGACACGGGTTCAATCCCTGGTCCAGGAAGATCCCACATGCCGCGGAGCAACTAAGCCCCTGGGCCACAACTATTGAGCCTGAGCTCTAGAGCCTGCAAGCCACAACTACTGAACCCACGTGCCACAACTACTGAAGCCTGTGCGCCTAGAGCCCATGCTCCGCAACAAGAGAAGCCACCGCAATGAGAAGCCTGCGCGCTGCAACGAAGAGTAGACCCCACTCACCACAACTAGAGAAAGACTGCGCGCAGCAATGAAGACCCAACGCAGCCAAAAATAAATTAAAAAATAAATAAAAATTAAAAATTAAAAAAAAAACAATAGGGAGAAGTGAGATCCTGTCTCTGACAGGAGGGAGCAGTGAACAGTGGGTGATTACCTTCAACTGCGTCCCAAATACCTGCAACCAAAACAAAGAATCAAAGTGGAAAGAAAGCCAGAGGACTAAATTGGAGAGGAGAAAAATTGGCTGTTGGGTTAAGAAGAGAAGAGGGGCAACCCAACCAGGCACACTTAATCTGACGACATTGCGAGTTTCCCTGGAAAAACAATTACAGCATTGAGCTCCTTGCTTCTAACTTCACTTGACAGCCTGAGTTTGTTTTAATTGGTGCGTGAATGAGCAGCATTATTTATTAATGTGTAATGGACACTTTAGAAAGCATGACCTTTTTTCCTATTTGCGACCATTTTATTGGCAGAACCATTTGAATACATTACTTTTAATATTGAAACTTGCTGGGAACACTTTTTCATGGAGATGTACAAGCTGTTAGGGCAAATGGCTGCCTTTGGACTAATGAGCCAGCTCAAAGTGGCATTTGGTAG
Source organism: Lipotes vexillifer (assembly GCF_000442215.2). NCBI lineage: Eukaryota > Metazoa > Chordata > Mammalia > Artiodactyla > Lipotidae > Lipotes > Lipotes vexillifer. Next base: position 1,701,271 of record NW_006792881.1, on the reverse strand, counting down.
GTGGGGGGCTTGGGAGGTGGGGAGGTTTGGAGACACAGCGACTTGTCTGCTTTAACAAGATTTATTAGTAGTGTGTAAAAACATGTTTCAGCTTTTTTTCCCCCCTCAACTATATAAATATAGTTGTTGATGTATGACATAACACAGGCCACAATAATAGATTCCACCCAGCCAGAAGGAATCTAATTCAGAACTAGAAAGCAAGAAGCTTGCCTAGAAATGAATAGCATGAGACAACGACAGAGGACATGGGTGAGTGGCATTTGGTAGACAGGATTAGTCATTATTCTTTAGTGCCTTACTAAAATTAGGGAGGAAAATTTCGTTCCTGTATTATCAAGTATGGTGTCTGGCACACAGTAGGCATAAAGCATAGGTAAACTGAATGGAATTAATTTTGTTTGTTGATGAGCACCTAAGCATAATTCCGTTTTTAGATCTAATATACACTCTGGTTGATTATGAATCATGGTTGTAGTTATAGTTCCAGTTAGTCTGTGAGGGGCAGCAATGGGGAAGTCAATGGAGGGTGGCAAGAGAACTCTTGTTTTTGTTTTTTGGTACATGTCAACTTGACTCTATTTGTTGCAGAGATTAAATGGGTACTATTAAGTTAGTTGGAAAGTATGTTAATGAAAAAACAATTTACAACCAACCTGCAGTTTCTTGAATGCTTGCAAAGGCATTGTCCTGAGTACAGTAATACTAAGAGGATATTAAAACAATCACTGCCTTCAGGGAACTTTAATAATGTAATTGGAGAGAAGGGATACACATAAGCACCTACGTACATAGACGTAGGTATACATACCCATATAAGTAACCATACAAATAGCATTTGGTAAGAATCAAATATTCATGCAGTTAACAGGAGTTCAGAGGAGAGAACTGAACTGATCTTGGAGGGAAGAACGTTGGACTACGCAGAGGGGAGAAATGGAGAATTCTTAGCAGGGCTAAGCAGCTGGGTAAAGGTGTAAGAGTCTGAAATAATGATATAGGATGCACTCCTTCACACAACACTTTGCCTGAACTTCAGCAAATTGCGACTTGCTGGATTCGATTTCTGAGGCTCTTGGATGTACTGCTGTTTAAAAGAGATATGGTACTTTTCCCTAGACAAGCCAGCTAGTGGCATTTCCAGACCCCTATCCCACTGAAATTCCCTGTGACCAGTGTCCCAAGCAGAGATGACCATACCACAAATGCTACTGCAGGGGAAAAGTTTATTAGTCCCTCTGGAGGAAAAAAAAAGATACAACTCATATAACCTTTATGTGCCTGCGACGTTGTAAACACCCCTACTCCCATATATATTATATACTGTATATTATTATAATTCTTACAACAGGCTCCTTCTGTTAGTAGCTCCATTTTACCTTTGGGGATACGGAGGCACAGAGAGGTGAAGTTACTTGCCTGCACAGCTAGTCTTGGCTGGAAAGGGGATTCAGATTCAGGCAGTCTGGTTTCAGAGTCAGAGTTCTTGTGCTCGCAGACTAAATAACAACAATAAAAAACTCAAACAAAAATCAAAGCGCGCAGGCGCGCGGCCTCACTAAACCCGGCGCTTGCAAAAGAACTGATGCAATCGCTTACTATAGAGCGACATCCTCTTGCCTAATTTTATTGATAAATGCCTTCCGTGAAAAGATTAAAACAACAGCAACAAAAGTAAGAGTGAAACAGTTTTAGGACAACGTTGCACTGTGCCTTGTAGTGCCTGCCTTTACAACTTGGAGTCCAAAAAGCCAAACCCAAGAAATGGTCTTTGAATACATTCGCAGTACCTTGCTGGGTAAGGTGAAAGAAACCTAAATCAGCCTGAGTGGGTACGAACAGTGGACGGGTGGGGAAAGGGTTAACGTTGTGTGCTTCAACTCGGTCGAGTTTCAGAAAGTTCTCTGGGGAGCCCAACTGCCGCGTCCCTTCGCGGACCCTGCCTGCGAGGCCGACTGTAACAGGATGCTGGGGCTCGAGGTGCTCGCCCCTTGCTTTGTGCGAGGGAAAAGAACCAATAAGGGGCGAGGCAAAAACTGGGTGCTGTAAACCCGAAAAGGGGGCGAGGAGGCCCGCGAGAAGAGCGGGGGAGGAGAGAGGGAGGAGCGGGGAGGGCCCGGCGAGGAGGAGGCCGGCGCCGAACGCGAGCGGCGCCCCTGACACTAGAGGGGGAAGCCGGGGGGGAGCGGGCCTCGCAACCGAGGGGCCGGCGCGGGGAGGCGGGCGCCGGGCGGGGGTTCGCCGGGCCGCCGCGCGTGACGTAGCGCCGGGCAGGGCGTTATCAGCTGCGGGGCCGCGGCGAGGGACGCGTGGCGACAGCGGACGGCGCCGCCCGGTCGCGGACGGCCGCAGGCAGCGGCCGCGCGCGGGTTCCGAGCGCTCCGGGTCTCCGCCCCTGCCGCCGCGCCCCGGCCGCCGGGAGGCATGAGTCCGCGGCCGCAGCCCTAGCGTCCGCTCCTCCGCCCGGGCGGCCCGGCTGCGGGGACTGGTGCGCGCTGTAGGGTTGGGGGCCATGAAACCGAGTCCGGCCGGGACGGCGAGGGAGCTGGAGCCGCCGGCGCCGGTCCGGGGCGAGCAGCGCACGGCGGAGCCCGAGGGGCGCTGGCGGGAGAAGGGCGAGGCGGACACGGAGCGGCAGCGCACCCGCGAGCGGCAGGAGGCCACGCTGGCCGGGCTGGCGGAGCTGGAGTACCTGCGCCAGCGCCAGGAGCTGCTGGTCCGGGGCGCCCTGCGCAGCTCTGGGGGCGCGGGGCCAGCTGCAGCCCGCGCCGGGGAGCTGCCGGGGGAGGCGGCGCAGCGCAGCCGCCTGGAGGAGAAGTTCTTGGAGGAGAACATCTTGCTGCTGCGGAAGCAATTGGTAGGTCGCGCCCGGAGGTGGGGCACGGCTGTCCCTGCAGACGGGCCGGGGGTCGGGCAGGTGGCCTGCGGTGGGCGCTGGGGTGCCTCTGACTGGGGAAATCCTTTGGCTTCCCGGGACCCCCGCCCGGTGCCCCCCTGACCCGAGTTCCCGAGGGCACCCGCGGCGCGTGGGCTGCTGACGCCCACGCGATCCCGGCGTGTGCCCGCTTTGTGTCAGGTAAGGGGCTGGCAACCCTGCGCGGACGGCCGGGCGGGGGTGGCCGCTCTCCCCTCCTGCTCTGCCTTTGGAATTCTTGGAGTCTCCTGGTTGTTACCTTCAAACTCTCCAGTTAGACGAAAGCGTGCCCTCTCCCCGAAGGTTTGCAAAGCCTCATTTAAAATAGCATTTCTTTGGGGAGCTTCTTGGCTTCATGGTCTCCCGCCGAGAGGGGACAAAAGCCGAGGAGGGGGTTTGTGGCACGGTTGACTGTCCAATGCCGAATTTTACGATTACACGGAAGCGGCCGGGGGGAACCTGCCCCTCCCAAGGCTCTCCCCAGCCTGCCAGCTTTTGCCGGGGCTGCTGCTTAATTTAAGATAGAAGCCCTTTTGTATAAGGCGGCTAAAACCGATGCAAATGATGGAAATTTGGCTGGAGAAAGTGCCCCCTCCCCTCATATTTTATATGTACTGCTCGCTGTGACTTGAGGTGGAGGTGGGCGAAGAGAAAAACCTGCTCTCAGGGAGCACTTATCATTGGATTTGTGTCAGCGTCTCAGACATTCTCTGCCGTCTTCATTAATGGGGAAGAAAAAGAACTTCGGCGCTTAATGTATTGATGAACAGCTTTGGACCCAGCCTCAGAGTAATGGCGGCAGCTTTGTTTCGGTGACCTCAAAAATGTAGTTTTGAAAACAGGAGAAAAGAAAGAAAATCCTTATCTGCCCATGTGATGCTATCTGAAACTAGACGCATGCTAGATAATGTCCCTCCTACGATTACCAACAGTGATGCTGTGTGGTTATTTGTCAAGTGTTTTCTTGTATTATCTCTTTTCAGATAATTTGTCTCTTTTTTTGAGCATCAAAGTGATTCGACTTGTTTGGTTCATTTTTTCTGAACTCATTCTAACAAACAAGCATGTTATGTCTCCAAGCTTTATAAGTCAAAGAACAGACAGGAGGGGTAGATTCATATGCATCTGTTTTGTAAGGATGTACAATATGTATATGGTGGTTTGTGCCATACCTCTGTTTTGGCATTTTGCTGTGCTTTTTGGTAGCAGACACTGATTTGAGCCAATTCTTGCTGGTTATGCCTGTCATTGACATCGTGTGCATTGTCTTATACAATAGCACCTTCTTGTCTTCATGAATCTCGCAACTGTGAGTGGCGCATTCCTGTTGACCCCTGGAGGGGAGCAAGGCAGCATGTCAGGAGAATTCCCGTCCACTCAGTGTTTGTGGTACTGTTTTCATTTGTAGACTTGGCATTTGTGATTTGAACCAGATGCCTTTTGAGTTTTGTTTTTTTGCTTCCCCAGCAATAGGAAGCACTAGGTGGCGGTGTGAGTTAGCACTACGGTCTGTCACCTTTGGAAACCCGAGCAGAGTTCAAATCTTGATGGACCTTCCCTTGAGGGTTTTGGATTCTGCCAGCTCACATTATACTTGGCACTGGCTATTAGTATTAGTTTCTCACTTTCAAAGGCCCTAAGACTGATTAAACCCCACAAAGCAACTAATAGAAAACAAAACTCTGCAGGACATTTGGCCAGAAAATCTCACCCAAGTAAGATTATAGTGTATTGTAGGAAATCTGTTATACTCTGACAAATTAAAGAGTCTACAGTGAAGTAATGTTCTGTAAAAAACTGGCTGTACACAGAGGTTTTTTGAAAAATCTCAGTGGGTTTTTCTCATACTACCTATAAAAAGTAAGTTTATATACATATATATATATATATATATATATATATATTAGTTGAAACTAAAAGCAAGTCTTGTTGTTATGAAGAAACTATATCACCACAAAATGTGAGAAAGTGGAATTCAACGTAGGACATATTCTTGAAGTTTTTCTTTATTTCAGGTCATCCAGTAAAAAATTTGGTTTTGGAAGATTTAGGGAACTCTTCAGATGGTAATTTGAATACTTAGAGCCAGACTTTCTGGTTCTTTGTCACCAAAATGTGTTTGTTTTTCCTTTCTCCCTTTCTTCCTAATCAGAATTGTTTGAGGAGAAGAGATGCTGGTTTGTTGAACCAGTTGCAGGAACTCGACAAGCAGATAAGTGACCTGAGACTGGATGTGGAAAAGACATCTGAGGAACACCTGGAGACAGACAGCCGCCCCAGCTCAGGTGAGTGTGGCAGCACAAGGAGGAATTCTGCGGTCATGAGTTCTGCCTTGGCCCCCTGTGCTTAGCGTTCCCAGACCTGCAAATGGCAGTGGAGTTCGTTTCCAGTGCAGAGAGAATAAAACAAAACAAAACAAGAGAAGTCTGCCATTCAGTTGCATAAGAGGGAAACAAAATCAGAAAACAGATTTTTTAAAAAATTTGTTTTGTTGAAGTATAGTTGATTTACAATGTTGTGTTAATTTCTACTGTACAGCAAAGTGACTCAGTTATATGTATATATACATTCTTTTTCATATCCTTTTCCATTATGGTTTATCACAGGATATTGAATATAGTTCCCTGTGCTATACAGTAGGACCTTATTGTTCATCCATTCTCTATATAATAGTTAGCATTTGCTAATTCCAAATTCCCAATCCATCCCTCCCCCACTCCCCTCCCCCTTGGCAACCACAAGTCTGTTCTTTATGTCTGTGAGGCTGTTTCTGTTTCGTAGATAAGTTTGTTAGACAACAAAATTTTTAATAATGAGATTGATCTGACTGAAGTCTCCTGAGTTTAAAAATAAAAGCTTCTATTCAGATTTCTGGAAGAGTGCTCCTCCTTTGAAACTTGAGAAAGTCAGAACTGGGCTAGAAATTAGTCACACTTCAACTTCCTGAGACCACTTCAAAAGTGTGTTCTTTTTTTCTTTTAAACCATTTGGCTACTTAAATAGATTTATTTTTCTCTTCGAGTTATTCCTTCTGAAATGTTCGTGAAAAAGTTGAAGTTTGACAGATCGAAGTCTCTTTCCTTGCACATCTTTAAAGGTGGGGTCTAGGAGTAAGGTCAGTTTGAGAGTGAGGGTACTCTCAGCTTTGAAACATTACCCATAGTTACGGGCTTTTTGCCTTTTTCCAAATATTGCTGGAAATGAAACCATAAAGTCAGGACACTAAATCTCGTGAACAAAAATTGGTACCCCTCCCTCTCATATTCTCCCTTTTCTACATGATTACCCCTTTTCCTTTTAGGCACAAATGTGTGTTATTGCTTGATATGATCTTAATCCCAAATGGTGTTTTTTATTTGTAGGGTTTTATGAACTGAGTGATGGGGCTTCGGGATCCCTTTCCAATTCCTCGAACTCCGTCTTTAGTGAGTGTTTATCCACTTGTCATTCCAGCACCTGTTTTTGCAGCCCCTTGGAGGCAACCTTGACTATCTCAGATGGTTGCCCCAAATCTGCAGGTAAGACTTTTTACAATTGATAGACATTTTTAATTGGAAGGGGTCAAAGGTCTTTAAAGGTTGTCTAGCTTCTACTGATGAAAAACAAAGGCTCAGAGAATTTCATCAGCTTTCTGCATTTAGTGCCATAGCTGCATCTAGAATCAAGATCACCACTATTCCAGTCCTCTTTGGGTATCACCTGGCTTTATATTCTGATGATAGCAAGAGGACTTATTTTTAGAAATCCTGTCCCAATATTATAGTTCTTGAGCTCTGTTTTTGAGCTTTTGCTGTTCAGTTGTTTGCATTTTCTTTTCAAAATTACTTCGGATCTGTTTTCTTCTTCTGTTAATCATTTAAAGCTAAAGCTTACATTAAGTTAAATATATCTGTCAGCCTGGCTAAGAGCTGCTTGGCACTTCTGGTAGCAGTGGCCCCTCCGTGTTCTCCAGAATGCCTTGCATGATGGCAGCTCTCTTCTTTTAGCAGGTGGATGGGGTGAGATCCCCTAGACCATGTTGCCCATTTTGGGCTATTCTTGCAGTGACCTCTAGAGAGAATCATGCCATTGTTGATACAGGAAGAGTTTCTGTATTTCCACTATGTGTCACACACTGCTGTGTGCTCTGCATAGGTTTATCTGCTTTGAATCCTCCTGACAGTTCTTCAGGGTGCAAGTGTTGTTAGCTCCATTTTATGTATCAGAAAAATGAGGCCTGCTGAGATTAGGTTAGGTAAGTTGCTTAAGGTTATATAGAGAGTAAGTGACAGAGGCAGGGTTCAAGCTCAGGACTATCTGCCAGGTCCATGTTTTTCCACCGCACCAAGGGAATCCAGAAATTGTTGTGTTCAACCTTCTCAACGAACAGAGGAGGAATTTGGTTTTATATGCCTTTGTCAGAGGCTTCTCCTTTGCTGAATGGCAGAGTTGTTGCTGAAACTCGGGACACCTTCCTTAGTTCTGCTTTAGTACGATTCCTCAGAAGATCAGAGAAAATATGGAAGTTAGAGGAGCTGTGGGTCCTGGCACAAGTCACTGCACCCTTGGTTTGTATGTGTTGTCCACTTGGGTAAAAGGTTGAATTTCTGAGGTCCAGGCAATGCAAACATAACACTAAACAACTGAGGCTGCTAATTGGCTGATGTCTTTGTACAGTGTGTGTTGTTAGCAGCAAATGTTTGGCGAAGCACAAATCTGTGTTATCTAGAGTATCTGGGCCTCAAGTTCATTGGTAATTGCTCCCTTTCACTCTGCAGATCTGGTTTCAGAGGGAAATTTTATAAACCTATTAAAGGTACTTTGGTATAGGTTTTCCTTAAAGACAGACTCCTGCTATCCCAAATGCCACATCTTCTCATAATTGAGACAGTTGGGCTGGCCCTTGCCGGCTGGGATGCCTGTCTGGTTCCTTAACTTTATGGAGGAAAAAGAGATGAAAGATGTCGTGGAGGTAAATGTGGCTTAAAGTAAGACAAGGATAGGCCTTGGGGTAGTGAGGAGGGATGGGCAAGGATATTAGCTAGAGAGGTTTCCCCTTCTTACAACAAGCTATTTATTGGCAGTGGAGGTGGGATTGGGGACATGGCACTTTTATTTTACAATAATCTTTTGTTTACAAATGGATCATATCATTTCTGGGTCTAGACTGTATTCCCCCCCTTCCCCGCCCCCCACAACTGCTAATTATCATTGGAATTCGTGGAGCTTTCCCTTAAATTAACAATTAACATAGAACCTAGCATGTAGTGCGTTTTCAATATTTGAGAGAATAAATATAATTATAATGGACAACAAATTAAATAGTGACAAAAACTTTGATTTTCTCTAACTAAAGGTCATTCAGGGGATTTGATATTTATAATGTATGCCAAGACGAGAGCAAAATCATTTAATTAAGCAAGAAAGCTTGATGTCATTGTATTTTGGCATCTACATTTTTGAGATGTGGGAAATTTATTCATTAATACTACTACTCAGTCTTTTAAAACATCATCAAGAGTTCCCTCCTAAAATATTGTACTTTATTTTTTAGTGTCACTATTGAAAACATAGGGTGATTATTATTTAAATTTAATTAGTCTCTATTGAAATTTGATTAGTTACCCTGACCTTTCAATTGACAGTTATACTAGAACACATGTCATTAAGAATTAGGTCTAAAAAAAAAAATTAAAAATGAGGAGGAAGCCCATAGAGAGTATAGTTTATCTGAAGTATTTTAAAGGGAAACCAGGAATAGAACACAGAAGGGAGAGTGGCCTAGAGAAAGAACAACTCAAAAAAAATTTATTTTTCCAGTAATAATGCAGTACATATTTACTGAAAATTTAGAAAATAGAAAATAAAGAAGGAAGTAAACATTACTTGGCTTTCCCACCACATTGAGATGCTAGTGCTCTATTAGCATCTTGGTGTGCTTCATTTCAGGCTTTTTTCTTTGAATATATCCAGTCTTGATAAAACTGGATAGTCTGTTATTATGATTTTCACTCCACTTTAAGGTGTTTTCCCCATATTATTCAGTAGTTTGAAAGAATTTTTTTTTTTTTTTTTGTGGTACGCGGGCCTCTCACCGTTGTGGCCTCTCCCGTTGCGGAGCACAGGCTCCGGACATGCAGGCTCAGTGGCCATGGCTCACGGGCCCAGCCGCTCTGCGGCATGTGGGATCTTCCCGGACCGGGGCACGAACCCGTGTCCCCTGCATCGGCAGGCGGACTCTCAACCACTGCGCCACCAGGGAAGCCCTGAAAAGCATTTTTAATGACTGAATATTTTTCCTTCAGAGTTCTAGCTTGTTAAAAAATCCTTTGTTAATTATTTTTTCCGTCACCCAGTAGTGTGAACTGTATGTGAAATAGTAGAATAGCTTGTGGAGTATTTGTTGATTCTTTGGCATTCTCCCTCTACCCATGAATTTGTCTTCGTAGAAACTGGCCAGAGGCGAGATGGTGCTGACCAATTCATTTCTTCAGAGTGTACCTTTAAATGTTTTTCAGATCTCATAGGATGGTTGGAATATAAAAAGGCCCGGTGAGGACCAGGCCTCAGGGGCAGTTGGCCGTTCCTCCTCCACATCACAGTCTAATTCCCTTGGTGTCATTGCAGATGTGAATCCCAAGTACCAGTGTGATCTGGTGTCTAAAAACGGGAATGATGTGTATCGCTACCCCAGTCCGCTTCATGCTGTGGCCGTGCAGAGCCCAATGTTTCTCCTTTGCCTGACCGGCAATCCCCTGAGGGAAGACGAGCGGCTCGGTAGCCATGCCAACGACATTTGTGTCGGATCTGAGCTGGATGCCGTCAAGACGGACACTTCCTTACCCTCTCCAAGCAGTTTGTGGTCTGCTCCCCATCCTTCATCGAGTAAGAAAATGGATGGTTATATTCTGAGCCTGGTCCAGAAAAAAACGCACCCTGTAAGGACCAACAAGCCGAGAACCAGTGTGAACGCTGACCCCACCAAGGGGCTTCTGAGGAATGGGAGCGTTTGTGTCAGAGTGACTGCGGCCGTCTCACAGGGCAACGGTGGGAACCTTAAGAATTCTAAACAGCTGCCTTTGCCCTCTGGTGGGGTCCCCTCTTTGGACAATGGGACGTTGTCCCCACTGAAACAGTGGTCAAAAGAATCAAAGCCAGAACCACTGGAAAGCAAGAGGTTGCCCGCGCCTGAGGGCATCTCCCCAGGCACTGCCACTGAACTTCCAGGTAAGCATCTGCCCCAAAATGCCAAGCTAGCCTCCCAGGAACTTGCTAGGTGTCCCCCCGCTGGGGCAGGGGAGTCTTCTAAGGAAAGCGGGCAGATCCCAGCTGCCTCCCCAAAAGAGAGCCCTGGGAGGGTCCCCGCCTCGCTGCAAGAGAACAAGGTGGTCCAGCCACTGAAAAAGGTGCCACAGAAAAACAGCCCGCCGGCTCTCCCTACGGCGGCGCCCCCTCCCGCCGCTT
>NW_006792881.1:1677174-1690874 GCF_000442215.2 Lipotes vexillifer | reverse complement strand
CGGCCTGCCCTGGATTTCAGAAGCGAGGGCTCTTCTTCTCAGAGCCTGGAGGAAGGGCCTCTGGGGAAGGCGCCGCCGGCCCTGGCGCAGCCGCCCAGCGTCAGGCCGCCCCGGGGTACGCGGCCCGCGGCCACCCCGAGGGGCTCCGCCCTGAAGCCCCGGGCCCCGGCCGTCCACGGGCCGGAGAGCGCGCTGCCCGCTGTGAGGGAGAAAGGCCGGGCGGCTGGCAAGAAGTGTCGGTTCCCCGATGACGCGGATACAAATAAGAAACTCCGGAGAGCCCCGGCCAAGGGGCGGCGGGGCGGGGGCGGTCAGCCCGACGTGGGACCATCCAGCCGGCCGCTGGGGGCGGGCCACCGGGCGGGGAGCCGTGGGCACGGCCACTGCCACGGCCGGGAGGCGGTGGTGGCCAAGCCTAAGCACAAGCGCACCGACTCGCGGCGGTGGAGGTCGGCCGCCGAGGTGTCCTACGAGGAGGCGCTGCGGCGCGCACGGCGGGGCCGCCGGGAGCCCACGGGGCTGTTCGCGGCCGGGCCGCTGCCCTACGCCAGCCCCTACGCCTATGCGGCCAGCGACTCCGAGTACTCAGCCGAGTGCGAGTCCCTGTTCCACTCCACCGTGCTGGACACCAGCGAGGACGAGCGCAGCAACTACACCACGAACTGCTTCGGCGACAGCGAGTCCAGCGTGAGCGAGGGCGAGTTCGTGGGCGACAGCACCAGCACCAGCGACTCCGAGGAGAGCGGAGGCTTGATTTGGTCCCAGTTTGTCCAGACTCTCCCTCTGCAGCCGGTCCCGGCCCCGGACCTTCGCCACAACCCCACCAAAACCTTCGTCAAAATTAAGGCTTCACACAATCTCAAGAAGAAAATCCTGCGCTTTCGGTCTGGCTCTTTGAAACTGATGACGACCGTTTGAGTAACGTCCTTGGTGTAGAAAGTGGGGTTTTTCTAGTTCCAGAAGAAACGGCGGCGTCTTATTGTTTTGTGTGTAATAATCCCATGGAATGCTTTCCTTTGGTTTAGATAAAACCGAGGTGAATTATGTCTCATCTTCGTGAAGTATGGACACTAGTGCCTAGTGCCTATAGTGGAAGGTAAATTTGTCTTCGCTGGTTAGAAGTGACTATTGAGTTTCTAATGGTGGTGATAGTGACTTTTGTGGTATCAGATGGTTTTTTTTTTTTTTTTTTTTGCGGTATGCGGGCCTCTCACTGTTGTGGCCTCTCCCGTTGCGGAGCACAGGCTGCGGACGCGCAGGCTCAGCGGCCGTGGCTCCCGGGCCCAGCCGCTCCGCGGCATATGGGATCTTCCCGGAACAGGGCACGAACCCGTGTCTCCTGCATCGGCAGGCGGACTCTCAACCATTGCGCCACCAGGGAAGCCCAGATGGTTTTTATTTGACATTTTGTGAGCATCTGTGAAGGCACAGGTTTTGATGTTCAAGTGTTAATGGGATGAGACCTTTTTATCTGGAGGTCAGGTGGATGGAATTTTAGGACATACATTTGCTTCTTTGGTTCTTTAGGGCAGCGTCTCCATGAGGGTTTTCCTGTTGGGGGTATCACATACAATTGTGTGAGGTAGATACAAGGGGCAGTCATGGTTTTCTGTAGTTTTTTATATACTCTTCTTTTCTCGGATGTATCCCCATTCTGTATTCTCCTCAGAACTCTTTGGTTTATTGGACCCAGAACTTGAAGACCAGACCCTACATCCAGAGAGGTGACCTGGATAGGGAGGCTGGTAATACCTTAAAAGGATTCACTAAAACTTTTGCCACACTTGGTGCCTAGGCCCTGGTTACAGTAACCCCTTCTGGGGCCATTTACCCAACATTGATGCCTTTCTCCTCCTCCCTAATTTGCAGCAGATCCAACCATTCCTCCCTTGGAGACTTGCCTTTGGGATAACATTTTGGTCATCGGGTACAGAGAAATTCACTCCTAGTGAAATAACCCTTGGGTACGACTCCAAGCTCAGAACTGCTCGCGGAGCACTGTGCCACCTAAGCATTAGCCCAAACGTATTAGTGCAATCCAGTCCAGATTGGACCACTGACCCTGTTTGGAAGGGCTTTTTAAAAAAAATTTTTTTTTGGTAAACAGTATTGTGTAAAATTCCTTTTTTTATACCAGTATATGCATGTTTTGTGCATGAGTAGTATTTGTTTTGATATTCCTGTTGATGTTAAATGACTGTATGATATAAACAGTATGTGTTTTTATATATCTTCGTGTAAATTTAATATAACGCATTATATGCTGTAATAAACGATTTGTTTTACTGCTGTTAAGTTTGTTATTTGGGTATAAAACCAGATGTTTACACCTATAAATCTTGTGCTGATTATTGTGGGATTTATATTAGGCCTATTCTAGCATTAGAATATTATTTGCGATAATAATTAAGGTAGGTTTTAGGAGTATTGGAATGGATGGTGAATAAACAAATGAGGAAAAGCAAGCTACTTCTTTACAGTGGTTAAGGTGCTCCTTTAAATTTTAAGGTACATTTGACCTCTTCTAAGGAAAATATTTCTGAGAAGGCTTCCCCTCTCTCCCTCAACTTCTGAGTATGAAAAATTTTCAACGTGGAAAAGTTGAAAGGATAGTACAATAAACACCTGTACAGCCACCACCTAGATTCAACAATTGTTAACATTTTGCCATGCTTGCTTTAACACTCTTTATGTATTGATATATATTAGATTAAACCATATTGCTGGTTTTGTGGGTCAAAGACAGATTTTGTCAATCCTTCCTCTCCCCACCACGCTACTACATTATTTTAAAGTAAATTTCAGGCATCATGATATTTCATCTCTAAAAATTTAAGTATGTATTTCCGAAGAACAAGGAGATTCTCCTATATAATCACAACACCATGATCACACCTAAGGAAAATTGACAATAATTCTTACTATCATCAAAAATTTAATCTCTATTCAAATTTCCCAATTTGTTTCAAGAATTTTTTAGTAGCAGCTTCCCTGCTCCTCCCAACCAGGATTCAGTCAATGTTATATGTTGCATTTGGTTATAGATCCCTAGTCTTTTAAGTCTGGAATAGCCTCTCCATATTTTTTTCAAATGACATTGGTTTTTTTTTTTTTTTTTTTTTTTTTTCTTGCGTTATGCGGGCCTCTCACTGCTGTGGCCTCTCCCATCTGCGGAGCACAGGCCCCGGACGCGCAGGCCCAGCGGCCATGGCTCACGGGCCCAGCCGCTCCGCGGCATGTGGGATCCTCCCGACACGGGGCACGAACCCGCGTCTCCCGCATCGGCAGGCGGACTCTCAAGCACTGCGCCACCAGGGAAGCCCTGACATTGGGTTTTTAAAGTCAGAGCAGTTGTCTTGTAGAAGGGCCCACATTCTGAATTTGGTTGTTTCTTTATGTTGTCATCTAACATCTTCTAGCCCCTCTGTTTCCTGTAAACTGTGAAGGCTTGATTGGATTCAGGTTAAACATTCTTGGCAAGAAGATTTCACTAGTGATCTTGTGTATTTTATTGCTTCACATCAAGAAACAGAATATCAGGTTGCCCTACTATTACTGAATTTAAGATTGATCCCTTTAAGAGTCAAGTTGGTGAGCAGAATTTTCTCCACTATAAAGGTTTTGTTTTTCCTCTTTGCAAATGGTTAGTGTTTGTGGGTGACTTTTTGGTAGTGTGTGTGGATATCCTGTTCTTCATAACCTTCCACTTAATGGCTTTAGTTTACTTTGCTGATCCTTGCCTGAATCATTTATTGCCTTGGGGATGCAAAATGGTTTTCTAAGTATCTTTTCTTCTTTTACTAGCTGACATTCTACGAAAAAGAACTTTCCTTGTTTTTTTATCCCTTTCTCTTTTTAAAATATCATGATGGATTTGTGGATTTTTATTCATTTGATTCTTTACAATCACTTACGGTTATTGTTCTTTTTGATGCTCAGCATGTCCCAAATTTAGCCAGTGGGAGGATACATTTCATTAAAAGGAGACTCTGGAATCAGCTCAGTCTCATAATTCATATATTTATTATGAGATGTACTCCATTAAAATGATTTTTTCACACGCTAAACTGCAGTGCAACAAAAATCCCTTAACTATCCATTTTTGTATTCTGTCTTGGAAATGATCTCTTTTCCTATATTTTATATCCCTCTTATCTCTAAGAAGCTTTTTAACTTTGAAACTATAGCAAATTATTTCTTCTATAAAACTGTATCTTATCTTTATCTTATAAAGATAAAACTTTTTTTTCAACAAGACATCTTTTTTTTAACAAGACATCTCAGACAATTTTTGAAAATGTAGAGTTGCTAGTCTTTTAGTATTCATATGTTTTTATATGCAGTCATTCTTCTTTGACTAGAATTTCTTTGGTTACCTGATTAAATCTAAGCCAAGCACAAACAAGGGGATGATCTCTCCATGTTTTCTAATGGTGTGATCCAATCTCTTTGGGGACAAGTTATAAAGTTTATTGTGTAAGGCAACTGGGACCTGCAGTCAGTTGTTGAATCATGTCCAAGTTGTTCTCAATAAGCATTATTCTCAGAAGGGGACGCTTCCTGAAAAACAGCTTCTGAATAATTACATGTTAGGTGACAGAATGCCAAAGGAAGAGAAGCATGAAAAACAGGATTTTTTAAAGAACTTTGGGTTTGTCCACCTCTGTCTATTGCTTGACTTCCCTGTAGCTAGCAGTTGTACCGCACTTGGAGAATTGGGTTTTGTCCATTATTTTCAATGACAAAATACCTGCTATTGTTGTTTCAAACGAAATGGCTCTTTACAATATTTTCCTTTATTTAAATAAATTACAAATACTCATTGTCAGAAAAGAAAAAGATATCAGATATATACACAGGTGTTTACACTCTTCTCTGTCAATCCTCCTCACATCCTACTCTTCAGTAACGTTGGTGTATATATTTCCATACTCTGTTATATGCACAAATATATAACCTTTATATATTTTTTTCAAAACCAAGTCTCAGTTTATACGTATCATTCTGTAATTTGCTTCCTTCATTTCGTGAATATAATTCTCTCTTTGTAATGGGGTTCCAAGTATGTCCTTGGAAAATAGGCACCAGAGGAAAAAGGCACCAGATTTTATGGGGCTACTTTTTTGCTCTGCTTAGAAAAATTCTAATATTTAGCAACAAAAGTGTTACCTGAGTGCTATACTTTTGCACACATATTGCCTTTCTAGTTTTCTCATGTATTTTGTTATTTTGTATTGTGAGGTCACTTCAGTGGGGTATTGTCGCGGGAATCCTGTGAGGCTTGATTAAGGTTTTTGCCATACTGAGGAGCTTTGTCTTTTTTTCTGTCAGGTGCCTCAGGGACATTTCCAGGCTGGACCACTTTTAAGTTCATTTCTCTGCTTTGAGGTTACCTGACTACAGAGGTAGTATAAATTCAAATCCTAAATCCACATGGAAGTTACATGTTCTCGGAGGGGACCTTTCCCAAGGTGGAAGAGCTTCCTTATTTTCATCCTGGGCCAAGAAGTGGATTTCTTATTTTTGGATCAGCCCTTCACTGAGGGTATAGTGCTTCTGTGCCTGTAGGAATATGGGGAAGTCTCAGTCCCAAATCCTACCCTCGGAGAGCCAAGTCCTTGTCCTTGTGTGCCTTGCTTTAGGGACCAGAAACTTCTCCCTCTACTCTCCAAAAAGGTAGACCAAACTTGGGTTCATTTCTAGTGAAGTCAATATACACTTAACGAGGATGTTTGTTAATAGTTTACCCATCATTTCCAAGTGTTTTACAGTGAAATGATTAGGTTGTCTATCCATCAAAAGGCTGGAAACAGAAACCATAGTGCTACCCACTGCCTTTGCCAATAAGTTGGATTCTCCTTTCCCCCTCTTATTTTTGGTACAATATTATTGAGGTACAACTGAAGTATGATAAAATGCACATACTTGAACTTCACAGTTGGATCAGTTTTAATATACTTATATACCCGTGTAATCACCACAATCAATAATAACGAACATTTCCATCATTCTCAAAACTTTCCTTGAGATCTTTGTACTCCATCTCTGCCTCCACCCCCTTCCCCAGAAAATCACTGATCTGCTTTCTGTCACTATAGATTACTATGTATTTTATAGAATTCTATATAAATGGAATTAAACAGTGTGTACTCTTTTTGGCCTGAATTTTTCATTCTGCATAATGATTTTTAGGTTTGTCTGTGTTGCTTCATGTCTCAATAGTTCATTCCTTTTTTATTGCTGAATTGTATTCTTCTGTACAGATAAATAATGATTCATTTATCCCATTTACTTGTTGATGGACATTTGGGTTATTTTCAGTTTGGGGCTATTACAAATAAACCAGTGAAGAACATTCATGCACAGGTCTTTGTGTGGACAGATGTCTTTGTTTCCCTTGGGTAAATGGAATGCGTTGGTCTTATGGTAGGCGTATGTTTAACTACAAAGATATATTCCAAACGGGTTGTACTATTTTACATTTTTACAAGTAACATATGAGAGTTTTGGTTGCTCCATGTCCTATCATTTGGCATGCTCTGTCTTTTTAGTTTTAGCCAATTTAATGGATGTATAATGGTATCCTGTTGTGGTTTTAATTTGAATTTCCTTGATGACTAATGATGTTGAACATCTTTTCATGTGCTTATTGGCCATTTGTCCATCTTCTTTGGTGAAGTATCTGTTCACATAGTTTGTCCATGGGTTGTTGGGCTTATTATTATTACGTTGTAAGAATTTTTTTTTTTTTTTTTAGTTTCACGTAAAAGTCCTCTGGTATATATTGTGAGTATTTTCTCCTAGTCTGTAGCTTGCCTTTTCACTTTCTTAATGGTGCCTTATGAAGAACAAGCATTTTAAATTTTGATCAAGTCCAGTTTTCTGTTTTTTCATTTACAGTTTGTGATTTTGGTGTCCCATCTAAGAAACCTTTGCCTAATCCAAGGTTGCAGAGATCTTCTCCTATGTTTTCTTCTGGAAGTATTATGGATTTAGGTTTACATGTAGGTCAATGACATATTTTGAGGTAATTTGGGGGTATGATGTACCCCCAAGGACAGATGTTCAATTTTTCCAAACAGATATTCAGTTGGTCTAGCACTATTCACTGAAATGACTTTCACTTCTGAATTGGCACCTTTGTAAAAAAAAAGAAAAAAATTGAAATATATATATATTTCTGGATTCTATTCCTCTTTTTTAATAAATTTATTTATTTATTTATTTATTGGCTGCATTGGGTCTTCGTTGCTGTGCACAGGCTTTCTCTAGTTGTGGCGAGTGGGAACTACTCTTCGTTGCGGTGCGCGAGCTTCTCGTTGCGGTGGCTTCTCTTGTTGCGGAGCATGGGCTCTAGGCACGTGGGCTTCAGTAGTTGTGGCACTCAGGCTCAGTAGTTGTGGCACGCAGGCTGTAGAGCGCAGGCTCAGTAGTTGTGGTGCACGGGCTTAGTTGCTCTGCGGCATGTGGGATCTTCCCAGACCAGGGCTTGAACCCATGTCCCCTGCATTGGCAGGCAGATTCTTAACCACTGCGCCACCAGGAAAGCCCCAGCACTGCACCACCAGGGAAGCCCCTCTGGATTCTATTCTTTTTCATTTATCTATTTGCCTATTTTTTCGCCAATACCAACTGCCTTGATTTTTGTAGCTTTACAGTAATTATTGAAATCGGGCAGGGCAAGTCCTCCAACTTTGCTTTCTCATTCTCCTTCTTCTTAACTCCTTTGATTATTCTTGATCCTTTGCATTATTATGTAAATTTTAGAATCAGCTTATCAATTTCTACAAAACAACAAAACAAAACAAAACCCTGCTGAAGCTTTTATTTGTATCACATGGAGTATAGTTCACTATAGAGATACTGCCATCTTAAAAATAATGAGTCTTTCAATCCATGAGTATGCCATATCTTTCCATTTATTTAGGTATTCTTTAATTTTCTTCAGCAGTGTTTTACAGTTTTTAGAGTAAAGGTCTTGGTCATTTTTTGTTAGATTTATTCTATGTATTTTTTGATTTTTGGTGATACTCTAAGTAGAACTTTTGAAAATCTTACTTTCTAGTTGTCTGCTAGTGGTATATAAGAATACAGTTGATATTGTATATTAACATTAAACTCTGCTAAATTCATTTATTAGTTTTAGTAATTGTTTTGTAGAATTCCAGTCCTAGAGTTTTTGATATTGTCCTAAAGATCTGGAAACTATTTTTCCAATATTTTCTCTCTTCTGTTCAGTTTAGATAATTTCTATTGCTCTATCTTCATTTTCCTTTGCTATCTATGTTCTACTATTGAGCCCATCTAGTGAGTTTTTAAAAAATTTTCAGATATTATATTTTTCAGTCTTAAAGTTTCCAGCTGGATTTTTTTTGTTTGCTTATTTTTGTTTTGGTGTGTGTGTGTGTGTGTATTGTTTCTGATTCTCTACTGAGAATTTCTATCTGTTCATTCATTTCAAATGTGTTTTCCTCATGAAGCATAGTTATAGTAGCTGCTTTAAGTCTTTGATAGTTTCAACACGTAGGTCATCTTGAGGTTGGCATCTATTGATTGTTTTTCCCTTGAGAACGGGTCACATTTTCCTGTTTCTTTGGTTGTCAGGTAATTTCAGATTGTATCCTGAACATATCAATGTAGTACTGCATATGTTCTGAGTCCTTTCATAATCCTCAGGAGAATGTTGATGTTTTTGCTTTAGCAGGCTATCAACCCGGTTAGGCTCTGACCCTAAGTTCTTCTCACCTTTGTGGGCAGTGGTTTAACTCTGAGTTCAATCATATAAGCCTTTATTGTACTGCTTTGGGTCTGTCCTGTACCTGCATAGTTCAGGGGTTAGTCTGACACTTAGGTAGGTGGTTCACATTTCATTTAAACTCTCAACGCCTTTGCTGTGTTGGTTTGAGTCTGTACCTTGCATGCTTGGCTCAGATGTTAGATTGAACCAAGGATTCATACACAGAATTAGGGGACCCCTTTCTCTAGTTTTTTCCCCTCTGGGATTTCTCCCACTCACTCCACCCCACAGAGTGATCATTTCCTTGTTCCTCTGGCTAGAAAGACATGTTTTCTATTGGAATTTTAGCTGCCTATGACATGCACTGCTTTGAAACTGGGATCTGTTCTTAGGATAAAGCTGCATGAGAAAAGAAAAAACTGGAAAACACACCCATCCCCCCAAATCCATCTGTTTTGTTTACTTTCACAGTCCTCAGGTAGTGTTTTCTCCGCATATTTTTGTCAGAATTTTTAGCTGTAATTAGTAGGAGGAATAGGCTGCCATGGCAGATCCAGAATCCACTGACCCATTTATTTTTAATATGGATAGAATTCAAAGATGCAGCAGAGTCCTGAAGGAAAGCCAATCATGTGCTTCTCCAGAATTCCCCACCCCACTCTGAAAAACACACAAGGCTTTCTGTGTTCTGGTTTTTAAATCTCATAAAACAGTAAGAGTCATTAAAAGCAAGGAAATCCTTTATCAATGTGCAAGAAGGGGTATTTAGGATTGGTACAGTCAATTTAATTTTTTCTAGGTGTAGACCTTTAATTTGGAGGATAGAGGGGAGCTGTATAATTTTTATTTCTTTGATTCTTTCTTTTGGGGCTAAGAAAAAAGGATAACATTCTCTATACATAGGTATACTGCTTGAAAGGTAGTATAAAAGTGCCTTTTATTTCCTTGAGAGTCATTTTGTTTAGTTTCAGACCTGTCACTTTTATTTACCTGATCATCATATCTCTGACTATAATATAAATACAGTATATAATTACACTTTTGAAAATGGTTATTTACTCTTTGGCCCACAGTGGTTTTTTGGAGCTGCTACAACCTATCTGTGAAATATAAGGAGTAGCAGCATGAAGCCCAGAGCTGATTCAGAGAATTATTTTAATTTGAGGACCATTGCCCAGATAAATCACAGCTGCTTTGGAATCATTACAGCTGAAGTGGTCAATGAATAATTTACCTTTATTTTTAACTATAACAGATGAATATTTCAAGGTTATCAAAATATTAAAAAATGTCTTAAATATCACTAGTTCATCTAGCTGTTATATTTTAAAGGGAATGCTATACACAGATACTAGGATGTAGAGGTGCAGCCTGGAGAATTTTGTTGGGAGAGTGTGACTAATGATGGGTAACATCAAAATGATCACAGTATGAACCTGGTTTTGGTAAATAACCCTAAAATCTATTTATTTATCAAAAAATTATGCAAAATGTGTTCAAGCTTTGAACTGGCAAACTTGGGCAGGTAATCTTGCAAAAGCAATTTTTTCCCATGAGATTTTCTTTTTAAATTTATGTTCTTTACTTAAGAGGATGCTTCCCACATTTCTGGCTTTCGATGGGTCTGACATTTTATTCTGAATATTGTACATAGCCAGAACCAGGAAATGCAGAGGTCTATTTTTAAAACAGAAGGGAGCTTTTTTTTTAATTGAAAACATTCTTTTATTATTATAAACACAGTGTATGTGTATTATAGAAAAATTTTTAAAATACAAATAAGGGAACTTCCCTGGCAGTCCAGTCCACTCTGCGCTCCCAATGCAGGGGGCGAGGGATGGATCCTTGGTCTGGGAACTAAGATTCCACATGCCGTGCGGCATGGCCTAAAAAATAAAAAATACAAATAAGCAAAAAATAAGAATATAAAACACTATTTTTATTATCCAGAGATGATTCCTGCCAACCCATCATTGTATATCCTTTTGGATCCCCTTCTAATTATGCTTATATATATATTTGTCCCTATAATGAGATTGTACCTTACTTGCTATTTTGCCACTTGATTTTGAAAATCAAGGATCTCCACCTTTCCAGGTACAGTAAATGCATTTTCATCTTATCTAATACCTAGTTCACATTCATATTTCCCCAACTGTTTAGAGGAACTTAAAAAAATTTTTTTAATTAAATTCAAAATCAATCTTTGATTACTAAGGATGTTATTCTAAATATTCGCCTGAATTGATTGGATTCAGAGAATTCATGGGAGGTCTTTGGCAGGCCTGATAGTTGGTATTGATAATCATGTGGTCAATTGGCATATATATTAATTGATTCTGATCGTAGCTCTAGAATTTCCCAAACCAAAGATCAACTTGTGCTCTGGTGAAATGAGGAACTAAAATGACTCCCATTCCGTCAAGAAGTTCCTAATAAAAACGATAATAATAAAAACGAGAAAATATATAATGGGAGAAGTATAATAGTATTTATATTTGTACCATTTCCCTTTCTTTTGTATTGCTTTATGTGATGCGTGTGTAAAGTTTACCTTGGGAGCAAGTGAGAACCTTTGGAAAGGACCCAGGAAATTGCTGACCATTAGAGTGTATTCCATAAACAAGGTTTTTGAGTTTTGTCCCCTAAATGATATTCCACGTCAGGAAAGAGTTACAATTATTCCCAAAGAGCCAAAAGTAGTCCAAGGAAGGAACATTCTTTCTCTGGAATCTCATCAGTTGATATTTAGAGGAAAGGATTTAGGAGGCTGAAAATATGGCTCGCTGCCTAAGACACACATATTTTATTCTTAAGAAACAAATTTCTGGAAGAGCAGCACTATAACATTTAGATAAATGTGCCTAATTTTCTTTTTGTCCTCATATCCAAGTTTTTAAACATAAAAGTTTAAAACCTGCACATTAAATAAAATTTAACAAATAGAGAAAAAAGGCAAATCATCATTACTTTCCTACTCAATTATTAGCATTCTGATATGGTTCCTCCAGATATTTTTCCTATGCATATGCCATAGCTGCTATCATATACGTGTATACATATGTATATACACATATACATATATACTTATATATAAGTACATACCATGAATATATATGTGTAAGTATATATATATATATAGTTTCATATACATATAGTAAGTACTTAGATATATTTTTAATATATGCATATAAATATATACATATACATGATATATACTATACGTACATAAACGTATATACTTAGCAATAGTTGAGCATTCTTCTCTGATTACTACAGTCTTTCTAATCAGCATTTGGTAATGGTTACATAATATCTTATTCTGGTATTCAATAATTTATTTAGCCCTTCCACTCATGATGGAAGTATATTTTGTTCCTATTCAGGATCCAGCGTTTCCTGGCCCACCCACCAACTGCGCCTGAGATGCTCTGTGGAGGGTTCTTCCTCCCGTTCCCCTCCCAATCTCAGGGCATCTCTCCAAGATCCACATTCTAGAATGTTCCCTCAAGGAGCCTGATCTCAGGGGTCAAGCCTCATTTTGGCTTTCTCGCTCTATTCTACACTGATGGACTTGATATTTTGAACTCTTCTTTCTTGTAAGTCTGCCTTGCCAGGAAGTTGGACTCAAGTTCTGCATTCTTCTCTGCTTCTTCCCAGCCCCGTCTACATCTTCCCAGCTAGTCCCAGGTTTATAGCTCCCGGCCTGGGCCAGAGTGCTCGGCCTCAGCTCACCACTGGATGCGAGTCAGGGTGGCAGGGTAAGGTCACTGAATCTCTGGTTTGTGCCTATTATAAATGACTCTGGGAGACCATATTTTTCATAAAATTTCCCCTCATACTTAGGATTATTTTCTTAGGATAGAATCCCAGAAATGGATTTACTGAATTTAAAATTATGACTATTTTTAAAGCTGTTAATATTTACTGTCAACTGAATATAGCTAATATTTAATAACTGTTTCTGAGAAATTATCTCACTTAATTCTCACACCAGTCTTATACATATACCCATCATGGAGGCATAGAGGGGTATGTGTAACACGACAGTGCATTATTTTGAGCTATCATTGTGGCATCATCATTGTTTACTATAATTTAAAAGGCAACCATAGGCTTTGTTAATGTGTTTACCTAATTTGGGGGGGGTAGGTATAGCAACAGAAAAGGTTCATTAAGTAATTTTATTTCTTTTAAAAAGCAGCTGTGATTTTTTTCTTGAGCATTATTTGTGCAAATATCCTCAGACATGAACACAAAATCTGTTTTAAACCAAAAGATAAACAGGAGGGCTCTTTGTTGACTTGTTCACCAAATATTTCAGCACCTACTAGATGCCTTGCTGTGTGGAGGCTGAGCTAGAATGTAGGCTCCATGAGGGGAGGACAGGAGAGGGACTCTCCCTGCTTTGGTCACTGCTGTATTTCCAGAGCCAGGATGTTCAGTGCCTGACACACAGTAGGTGCTCAGGAAATGTTTACAGAATGAATGAAAATACAGTCACTGTTTTTATCAGTTAGGATTTGGTTCATCAGTGAGTGACAGAAACCCCAAAACAACAGTGGCTTAAACCAGATAGAAGTTTATTTCTTACATAAAATAAATCTAGAGAAAAGCAGTCCAGGCTGTTTAAGGAAGGTTCATAATATCTGGGCCCAGTTTACTTGTGTCTTATTGCTCTGTATTCCTTGGCGTGTGAGCTTTACTTCAGGGTCCCAACTCACTGCTTGAGCTCCAGCCATCACATCAACATTTCCAAGAAAAAGGAGAAAAGAAGAGCACGTTCCCTCTCTTTAAAGGCCCTTCCTGTAAATTTCACACAGCCCTTTTACTTATGTCACACTGGCCAGAACTTAGTCACATTGTCAATTCTAGGGCAAGGAGGCGAGAGAATGTGGGCTTTGTTTTGGGTGGCTATGTGCCCCAGGTAAAATCAGGGGCTCTATTACTCTGGAAGAGGGAA
>NW_006792881.1:1661767-1677164 GCF_000442215.2 Lipotes vexillifer | reverse complement strand
AAGAGTGTATTTGGGGGACAACTAGCAGGATCTCTGGTGAACTTAAATCTTCTTAAGAGGTAAAGCTATGCACATATTAAATTTTAATTTACCACATAAAGCTTTTATATTATTGAAACCAAACAAGTCGTACAAATGATATGAAGCACAGAGAGACCAACTGAAAGAATATAGTTAAGAATGGCATCATAGCTGAGGGGTGGGACTGGATACACAGAGGGTGGTAGGGAGAATTGGAAGCTAGTTCAAGGGCAGCAGATGTTTTATATTAGGTAGAGGTGGTAAAAATATAAAAATAAAATCATGATGGTGATGAATAAAATTCTATCTACTTTTGATCATCAAGAAAAGGTCATAGTAATACAGTTTCAAAATCAATATTTTATCTAAGGGGTACTTTTACTTCCTTTAAGCAAATCTTTAAAGCCATGTTACTTGGACTTCCCCCTTCAAGCCTCCTGTAGTTCTTCTGTGTTTAATCAGTGGTTCTCCAAGGCCTCAATTTTCTTTATAAGGCTCTTCTGTTCCTTTATGGGGCACAGAACACTCAAGGAATCCTTGTGGCCAGTGGAGATTTCTCCCAGAGTCAGGCACCATAATCCTTTGCCCCCAACCCCCCAACCAGGCCCAGTTCAACAACTGCTGTCTCCTAAGTCCCCAGTATAAAAAATGGAACAAAAAATTCCCCCATGTATTTACAGACTGAATTTCCTTCTCTTGTTATTTTTTCAAAAAAATCACACATATAGTGCACATTCATGAAAGAATTAGAAAACAGTGGTGAGCAAAAAGAAAAAAATAATCTGTAATTTCCACTCTTCAGAGTTGGCCACAGTTCATTTCTTTTAAAAAATTGAAGGATAGTTGATTTACAATATTGTGTTAGTTTCAGGTGTATAACAAGTTGATTCAGTTATATATATATATATATATATATATATTACCAAAGAGATTCATATATATATATATATATATATATGTATATATATACACACACATATACACATATATATATATACATATTTCAGATTCTTTTCCATTGCAGGTTATTACAAGATACTGAATATAGTTCCCTGTGCTATATAGTAGGTCCTTGTTGTTTATCTATTTTATATATAGTAGTGTGTATCTGTTAATCCCATTCTCCTAATTTATCCCTCCCCACCCCTTTCCTTTTTGGTAGTCATAAGTTTGTTTTCTATGTCTGTGGGTCTGTTTCTCTTATAAATAAATTCATTTTTATTATTTTTTAGATTCCATTTATACGTGATATCTTTTAATATTTGTCTTTCTCTGCACAGTTCATATTTTGATGTTAAGCCCTAACAGACATTTTAACCCCTTTAAAAAATATATTCACATAAACATTTATTTAAAAAAAAACTTGTCAGATTAATGTTTTATAATCTTCATTATTAAACTGAAAATTTAATAATCTAGTGTGGAGTTTTTTTTGGTCAGTAGATGTAACTGCATCATCATTTCAAACGGCTGCCTAATATTTTATTGGGAGGATGTGGAAGGACCAATTTTTGGTGATCTGAAAAGCCTGTGTGCTGTGCTTCTTTTCATCAGGAATTTAGGAGAACTGCTAACTCACAGGACCTGAGGGGGAGCAGAAGGCTTGAAAGAAGGTCACCAGGAAAGGTTAGTCGCACAGTTGCCCAGGGCTGAGGGGCTGAACCTAATACCTGGACAACTGGTGTCTCCCGAAGGACGCTGTCTGGAGAGGTGGCTGTCAGCGGGGATCAGTATCGCCCGTAGCCTGAGGCTTCCCCAGGAAGCGGCCTGGAGCCCAGGTGAGGGCCTCTTTGGAGGCAGATGGCTCTGGAGAAGTCACCTCAGGCCAGCTGGTGTTCAGAAAGCGCTCACCTGCCGGATGAGGACCTTGCCTTTTCTTCAACTGGTGTTAGAAAGAGCTCTGTGTAACTGGGTGTAGTTTTAGAATTTCTTTAGCTGCTACATCATTCCTGTTACCTCACCCCTCATTCTGCAGTTGCTCAAATTCCGCTACCACTATCTGATGGCCATGGAAAGCAATTACTTCATGAGCTAGGTATGTGCCTGTAAGCCTTCCCACTCAGGAGCCTTCTGAAATAAAACTCAGATTAGGTAACTGCTAGGGTAGGATAATCGCATACATTTTTTAACAGTGACATAATGACTTTTCTCAGTTATTTCCTATTGTTTGAAGGGGATCATTATCTCTCTGTGAAGCCACATCTGATATGGAGGCTGAAGTGAATTTCTGAGATACCGGTCCTCACCTCTGAATGGTAAGAGCCCACCTGCCTCCGTCTAATTGGCTTTGCACCATCAGGACACTGAATGGATGCTAGGCACTTGCAGGCTGCCCTGATGTTGTGCATTAAAGGTACATTTCTTATAATGTGAGAACTACATCTGATATAGATTCTGCTCCGTAAGAATAAACTTGTTCTTTTTTGAGGATAAATGACCTTGGGGATCACTGGCTTTTAAGTGTTATAAATTTTTATGACATTATGCAAGGAATGGGGGCTACAGTAAGCCACTTAGTATTATATTTCCATTTTCTGGATAATGGATTATGTATAATGTCCCAGCAAATGTGAGTAGACTCCAGAGAGGAGACTAGAAATGGAATAGGACTCAATATATGTACAACAAAATTGCACAAGAAAGTCCAGTTAGCTCTCCTCTGATATGACCAATTATTAAAATATAAAATACAGGGTAAATGCTCAGGAGCAGTGTTAATGATTGATGGGAAATTAAATGAAAATAAAATCTAACTAAGTTGTTAGAGGACCTTAAATCTGGAATTTGGAAAGGGTAAAAGTAGCCAGAATAGTAGAGACTCAGGCTAGATAAGAAGCAGGAAACTGGGGAAGAAAGTAGAGATTAAAACAGAAGAATTCAGAAGGGATGAATGCAGAGATGTGAACCTGAGGAAGAGAAAGGAAGGAAAGAAAGAAAGAAAGGAAGGAAGGAAGGAAGAAAGAAAGAAAGAAAGAAAGAAAGAAAGAAAGAAAGAAAGAAGGAAGGAAGGAAGGAAGGAAAGAAAGAAAGAAAGAAGAAAGAGAAAGAAAGAAAGAAAGAAAAGAAAGAAAGAAAGAAAAAGGAAGGGAGAGGGAAAGGAGGGAAGGAGGATGGGAGAGGAAGGAAGGAAGGAAGGAAGGAAAGAAAGAAAGAAAGAAAGAGAAGAAAGAGAAAGAAAGAAAGAAAGAAAGAAAGAAAAGAAAGAAAGAAAGAAAAAGGAAGGGAGAGGGAAAGGAGGGAAGGAGGATGGGAGAGGAAGGAAGGAAGGAAGGAAGGAAAGAAAAAAGCAAGGAAGGAAGGGAAATAATGGCAAATATAATCTCTATCTGGAAATAAAAATATTTCATAATGCTAAACAAGGGGTTTTCAGCTAGGAGAGCAGGAGTTTGAAAAGAATTCACATATTAATAAGTAGGATTCTGCATATTAAAAAGATCATTTTTACCCTTTTTGATAAGGGGAAATGGAAAGATAGTGAGAAAGATGCCTCATGTTGCTAGGGGATAATCTTTTTGTTTTGTTTTGTTTTTTGCGGTCGAGGGCCTCTTGATAAGGGGAAATGGAAAGATAGTGAGAAAGATGCCTCATGTTGCTAGGGGATAATCTTTTTGTTTTGTTTTGTTTTTTGCGGTACGAGGGCCTCTCACTGTTGTGGCCTCTCCCGTTGCGGAGCACAGGCTCCGGACGCGCAGGCTCAGCGGCCATGGCTCACGGGCCCAGCCGCTCCGCGGCATGTGGGATCTTCCCGGACCGGGGCACGAACCCGTGTCCCCTGCATCGGCAGGCGGACTCTCAACCACTGCGTCACCAGGGAAGCCCGAGGGGATAATCTTTTTGAGGTACGTTGCCCAGAAACTATTTTTCCTTGTAATAGTCATAGAGTTAAAATAAGTAGCTTTTTTTTTTTAAGGGAAACTGAGGTCAGAGACAAAAGGAACCTTGTGATTTGGTAGTCAAGGCCATTGGCATTGGGCTGTGTGTCCATGGGAGCTGGTGTTCAGAGAAACAAAATACCCTGAGAAACAGATGGGGAAACAGAGCCAGAGAACCATAAAACGCTTTGCTGGACATCACATTGCTGAAAGTTGACATAGCAAATTCCCTCATCATTTAGACAATGCTAAGGAGTGCAGTGCCTCTGGGGCAAGTCATGGATTGATTGGCAGGAGTCAGGTGAAAGGACATTTCAGCGCTGTACATTTAGATACTGTCACTTTATGTCTGTCTCAGCCTCTGTTTCCACATCTGTGAAATGATGGTGTTGGAATAGATTGTTGTGACCCTAGTGAATGTTGGAAAGGGGGCTAGGGCTGTGCAGTTGGGAAGGTTGAGTTGAGGGTTGTTATCTAAGATTATAGTGAATTGGTCTTCTAGGCAGGAGTCATGAGGCTTAAGTGGTGGTGGGTCAAATGTGGAAGAGCGAGTTTCTAGGACACAGTCTCCAGACAGGGTCAAATGGCCAAGCTTTGGCATTTTGCTGTTAAGGGCTTCTTTCTGTCTTGCTCTGTACCTGAGCCTTGTCAATCTTAAAACAGCTATATTTGGGAGCAACTGTTAAACACAGATGTTGTATTTGTAAGAAAAAGTTTCTAAGTGGCAGAAAACAGTGGAGCCAACTAAGGAAAAAAAGGGAAGTGATTATTAGGAGACAAGGGTGCTTGGAACGTTAGTAACAGACTCAAAGCAAAGACTGGAAGGCTGTTGGGACTTTCCATCTCTAGTCTTTGCTCCTCTCTGTGTCTCTGCTTGGTCTGTTAGGTATAACCTTATTCTCATCAGCACTGTCAGTGCACAGCTGGAATACGGTATCCTGGCCTGGACTTTACATCCTGAGGGGGAACATGAAGACTGTTCAAAGGAGAGTCATAGGAATGATTAAAGAGCTAAAAAAATTTAGCCCTGAGGGGAGATGCTAAAGGACTAGGGATAATTCATCAAGAAAAAGTCTGCTATTGGGCATAATGCAGTCGTAAGGATATGACAGATTATTAGTGGAAGAAGGTGGTGACCGATATTCTTTGTCTTCACTAAGGATAAACCAAGAGGGGATAGACTCCAATCACAGCAAAGAGGATTCAGGCTGGATGAATGATAGGGGGTGATGGCAGTGGAGACTGGAGGCATCTTGACGGCTTTCAGGGGAAAGCTGAGACCTCTCCTGTAGCTGCTTTAGGAAACAGGTGATTCTTGTCTCTCTGGAATGATGTTTGTTCTGGCTTCAGGCTGTGTGATGACCTGGATAGGTTGGCCAGCCATTCTTAATCTGGGGGGCAGATATTTGGTTGGGTCAGAGAAGCACCGATTTTTTTCTGGCAAATCAGTGTCTGAAGGGACTTCTTATGCACGTTGGCATTGTCTCAGGTTTACAATCATATTGTGCCATTAAATAATCTTCACCCTTGTGTTCATTAGTCTCAAGTTGACAAAGTGCATTTATGTTAGATTTGCAGGTTTGGGACATATTTGTTGCTGGTTGTTTAGAAAAATGCATTTATGTTAGATTTGCAGGTTTGTCTAGCTGACAAAGTGCATTTATGTTAGATTTGCAGTTTGGGGACATATTTATCGCTGGTTATTTAGAAAATGATTAAATAATATGGTGTCTAAGCTGCTTTTTGCCTTCAAAGCATCCAGTGGCTATTTCACAGATATGAGCCTGAACTGCTTATTTATTTTGTTTTCAATCACATGATTTGATTTTTCAAATAAAAATAATATGTGCCCTTCCACTGCAAAAGAAAAATAATTACTATTTTTTCCACTTAACTGCTTTAAACTCAACCGTTATCTCATTCAGGTACACGTGATCCAAGTAATTGAAAGCTGCTCGACTCTCAGTGTGAGAGCAGAGGGGGGAGTAACATTTTGTAATGAAATCCTTAAAACCAGCTGTAAACGTTGGCTGTTTTACATGTTAAACAAAAACCTCCAGATGATGACAAAAAGTCAGTTGAAACTTTCGTTTATCAGGAAAATGGCTTCAGACATTTCCCAGCTAAATGCACAGAAAAATTATAACAAGAGGAAGAGTGTTGTTATGGGTTTTTTAGTGCCTAGAAAATCATTAGAATAAAACACCTTCACATTTTGATTGCTTTCCCGGGTGCATTCAGCCCTCAATTGCAAGTCCCTCTCTAGGTTGGTGGTATCTCTGACCAGCTGGAAGTGGTTTTAGTGGTGAACAAGACTCTTTTCTAATAATACGAAGCTATCACAAAAAATAAGGCCTTGGAATAACAATAAACTATTTCTGTATTTGATAATTCCACACAGAATTTGTATGCAGCACACATTTTGACAGTAATAGAGTGTTTTGCTTCCAGATGGATGTCAGTTTCAGTCGCCCTATAATGCCTTCTCCCATATATTACCAACTTCCCCAAGATTATAGTCCCTAATGATAGAAATTTCATATCGATCTTAAGTTATTACGGCCCCAAATATTATATTTAGTATGGTTTTGTTTTATTTCTCTGTCAAGTTTGGGTGAAATTACAAAGAACTGGGTTGAGACATGCGCTAGCCTTCCACGGCCCCCATCACTCAGGTGTGAGGTATCTTTGAAGAGAGTGCGGCCTGAGCCACAGCTGCTAACAGGGTCAGATGACAGGGGGCACGGGAGACTTACAGGCAGGGGCTGCTGCAGAGGGCTTGTGGGTGCAGTGGGAACCCAGGGTGTTGAGAGGTGGCTTCTCTTTGGGGTGGGGCAGGCAGTGAGAGGCCAGAGAAAGAGTCAAGGGCCTGGTGAGGCCACCAGAGTGGAATTCAGACATTTTTTTGATGAATGACTAATATGGGTGTTGGAGACCTGACTACTGCAGAAGCAATGTCCACCCGAAGGCCTTCACCCCAGTTTTCCCTGAAGTCCTTTTAGAAATGTTGCTGTTCTCATTAGACAGGGTGTTTCATCCTAATTCTCCCAGGCACTAGTCTTGAAGCCATTAGGTTTCTCTTTTTTTTTTCTGATAACATTCTTTATCCCAGAGAGATGTTATTTTAGTAAGTAGCCCAAGGCAAAGACTGAGTGCCCCTCCTCCATTGTCCAGCCCTACAGCCCTTGGGTGCAAGGCCAGCCTAGATACTCGCCCTCCCCCTGATGGTGCTTAGGCTCTGCTTTCAGTTGCCTGGGTGTCCCACATCTAAGCGTAAGGGTCTTGTTAAAGCAACACTGATTGGGTTATGAGTCCACATCCAGTGAGGGAAAAGCATACAGTTTCACTTAGACAAAGCTGGCTCACCACATTACACTGTAGATGGCATTTATTCCCCTAACTGGTTAAAAGTAGAACTCCCTAAGATGATTAATCTACTTTGTAGACATTTTGCAACAAATAGAAATAGCACTTTTCCTCAGAGAGTAGGCAGTGCCCAAGTCCCACCACTGGACTGTGCTGGGCTATTCCTGTCTCTTGTCAGCTCTGGGGGCTTTGAGCCCTTTGGGCACAGAGTGGGATAGGAATGGGGTGGGTGAGTGGAAGATGATTGGCAAAATCCTGAAGTAGATACGCTTAACTTTAATCTCTTCCTGATGTCTGTTTTTAGATTTGCTAAAGATAGATGGCCGAGCTTTGAGCTTTGAGAGCGGGAACAGTGGTGGAGAGAGCGTCTTGTTAAAAGGTGTTAGGGGGGTGGGGTCAGACGGCTTCAGGAAAGCTAAGGATTTGTTCCTAAAGGTAAGGGCAGTGGACTTGGGGCCACGTGTGGGCAAGTGAGGACTGAGCCAGCCAGCCCAGGGCAAAGCAAAAAGAATTACCGAGGGTTGTGAGGATTGACCCCTGCTGCCTGACCGATTCTTAGAACCGCAGGGCCTCTTGTTCTAAGTAGCTGACAGCATGTGCTCCTGATTTGGAGCTGGGGAGAAAGCGTTTGCCAGAAGAGGATCCAAGCAAAGTCTCTACCCCAGGCTCTGGAATAAGGAGAAGACAGCCTTGCTACCCTGTATAGTGACAGCTGAAAATCACAAGGGAGCCTTCTGTTTGGGTGTCATGACCTTTCCTGTCACATCTCCACATTCTGGCAGGCTGTTGGAGAGGAGATTTGTGTGACAGGCTCACCTTTCAGCACGCCTCAATCACACCATTTAGATTGCAGGAGGGAAGGGGCAGGAGAGAGAAGAGAGCTGGCCCCTGTTTCCTAAACACCCTCTTCTCTCCATCAGGACCAGGTCACAGAGGTCACCTGTCATGTGGAAACATCCTGACGATAAGTGGAGGCCTCTCCCTAATCCCCTGAGTGTGGCGTTTGCATGGGTTATTAAAGAAGGGATGTCTATCTCACCTGGGCTGTCATCCACACACACACATCCCAGCCCCTCTTCTAAGCCCCTCAGCTAAGACACCTGCCTCAGTTAGAATCCAACATTCACAGTGGGGAACTCTTGATTTTTAATTATGCAGGAAACCACTTTCTCTTCTCCCTCCCTTTAAAAATGATAAATGACTTAAGGAGAAGCAGACACAACTGTGTCTTTTCAGCATTGTGTAGGAGATTTGGAGGTAGAGATATGATGGACTGGATTTGAATTCGCTTAGCTCTGACTAAGATAAATTGTCACGAAAATCATAAGGTTGCATATTTTCACAGTCAAGCCCATTTCACTTTTGAAACTAGCTATTCTCTCTAGGCTTTTTGTCAGCAACAGGGAAGAAATGGGATAATAATTATCAGATGAGAGGAATACCATTAAAAGTACTGACAAAGTCGATTTGCTTGGTTGAAATATTTGGTTAGGCTGCTGTTCTTACTTCCCCTACAGCTGGAAGTGTGAGAAAACGGTTGGTCTCCGTGGCCACCGTTGCAATGACACTTACACGTACCTGTCATAGCAAACGCCGTGATGTTCCACAAATACTTGAAAGTGACCTCTGTTCACGTCACCAGACAAAATACATTTCTAAGTCATCTTCATAATGCCCAGATAAAAACAATAGACTTGCTCTGGGCAAAATTTTCCCAAACATGGTATATTTGTAATTACTTATATGCATAGACCACGTTTGAAATAATATGCAACAAACTGGTAGCTTTGGTTGCCTCTGTGAAAGAGAACTGGATGATTGGGAGAGCGGGCTATTATTTAATCATTTAAACACTACCCATTAAAATATTACCTATTAAAATAAAAACAAAAAAAATTCTTTTAAATATTTTCCTTTATTGAAATGTGGATACCATGCAGTTACTACACGTGGTTGACCCATTCACCTGCCCTGGCTTGAGTTGAAGACACATACAGAGATGTAGGCATAGGCATAAAAGGAGGAACAGAGAGCAAAATCTATCAGAACAATTGTCCCACCACATCTTCCTGGAAGGTCTATGACTGTACTTGGCTAGAGACTGCTAACTGATGTTAATTTAAACATGAATTTAAGACCAACCAGCATTTACTATTTATGTTATATATGTGCTGTCTTTAGTAGGACTTTTAGAAATGTTGATAAAAGAAGTCACCCATAATCTAACTGCTCTGAGATCATTGTTGTTAACCTTTCAAAATATATCTGTATAGGCCCTTTTCTATGTTTATCTATTTCCATATGTGACTGTGTCTGTGTGTCTGGGCATGTGTGGTGATGCCAACTCAATTCCCTCTAAGGGCCAGGCAGATAACATAAACATGTGAAATGAGAGAATGATGAGGCTTATGCTAAACTGGAGAATTTACACCAAGCCTGAAGATACTCAGAGCTTTAAAAATGTGCTGCCAAATATAACAGTTTGCAGGTGGGATTTAGCTTGAGGGGCACTGGTTTGTTTCACAGGAGGCCACCGAGGTTATTATTTTCTTCTGTATCCTTTCAGAGATATTCTGCGTGGGTATGTATGTGTGCGTGTGTGCATTTTATAGGTTCACAAACACATAAATCCATTCCTTCCCACCTTTTTTTGTTAAGCAAGTGACAGCATGTCAGTTGCAATTTTAACTCGAGACTCAAGTTGAACCTTTTGGCTGCACTATCATCCTGTCTGTATTATCACCTGTTACTTCTCTTCTGATCACCTCCTAGGTTTTTCTCGATCATCTTCCCAGAGTGTAGGGGTTCAACCCTACTACAGTATATTTGCATTTCTTTTTTAGTGACAAATCTCTTCACTTTAAACCTTAAACTGTATCAAGTTCCTTTTTATTTTCTTTCCCCTGCCTTATTAGTATTTCCATCACCCGTCAGTTATGACTGTCTTCAGATTCTATTAGCATGTTGTTATGCATGCTGCAAGAACCCTAAGAGACGTTAAATAGCAGTAAGCCTGAGCTTGACCCTTGGGTCACTGTATTAGACTCAACCACCTTCCCTAAATTGAATACTATGTCATCCATCATTGTATATTCTAAATGCTCTCGCCGACAGCTTTTAGCTGTAACGAGCTGCTTTCAATATCTACCATCTGCTACCAACCGTCATCTAACCATGTAACAAGTTTAATGAAGACTCTTCTCCCACTAATAAGATTATTAGGCATGATTCTGTTGACAGTGCACGCATTGGCAGCTTTTCTTGGGAGCTTTTTAAAAAATTGCTTGGCTGAATATAGTTTGTATAAAATAGCCCTTTCTTCCAAAGTGCTTCGAGGGAACAAAGTGAATAGAACTGAGTTCTAATCTTGATTTGATTGATGTACGATCTTGGTAGGCATTTAACTACTGAGCCTTGATTTCCTTGTTGATAAAACCGGGTTAATAATATCCATTCCAGTTATGTCATAGGATTATTGGAATAAAGTTACTAAACAAATGCAAAAGCAGCCTTATTAAATGCTGTATGCATTGATACTTTTGCGCTCCAGGGCTGCACTCCAGGGCTGCTCTAGTCAGTTGAGAAAATAAGATAGCAGTGGATTTACACTTAATGCTATTTTAAAATTGTCATTTCCCCCTGAGCCTCCTTACTTTCCTTCAGTCTCTCCCCAATACTCCTCATACAACAGGTGAATTGGACCTGAGGCTCTAGGCAGAGGCTTCCTCAGTGTCTCTCTTCTCTGACTCCGAAATCCTCACTTTCAGTCTTTCTTTCATGACTGCACTGAAGATGGTAGGCTCAGCCCTTGATGCTCTTGCACCCCCCAGCCTGTGACCTGCGTTCTCTCCCCTCCCTGACTTTGCTCTACCCTTCTAACGCATAATTTTTCTCCTTCTCTATTGGCCCCTTCTCCTTTCCCTCAAGTGTGCTTGCATTTTGTTTTCTAAAATCCTTCCCTTGGTGCAGCTATTCCCTCAAGGCTAACACTCATTCTCTCTTCTTCCTCATCTCACCACCACACGTCTGTGCCTCCCCGTTCCCTTCCCACTCCTTTTGGGCCTAGCATCTTGCAATCCACCCCTCCATGCAGTCCTGAAGCATCTGAGGCCTTGAAGACCACATTCTAATAACCAAACTCACTAGTTTTAACTCAGTTCTCATCTTTCTTGAATTTATTACATCATTTAACACTATTGGTAATATTGTTTATTACGTTCCCGATAAAGTCTGGTTTCTCTTCTTTCTGCTCCTTAAATTTAATTGTTCGTCAAGGTTCTGTTCCCAAACCCTGGTGGTTTTATCAAGTCACACATCTATAGTCCCCCAATACGAGGTCATGTCCTCATTGTAGTCCCAAATTCCAGACTCGGATTTCCAACAATTGGCAAGGCATCTCCACGTGAAGGTCGTGAGGAAGCCAATCAAACTCTGCATTTCAAAGTCAAACTCATCAACTCCTCAAAGCTACGTTGTACACTTGATCTCCCTATTTCCATTCAGATAGCTTTTCCTATAAATTGACAATGACTTCTAAAGCTGCAAAATGAACTGGACCTAGACTGCTAGGCTAGTGAGGAATTAGGTGGAAAGCAAATCAGGAAGAATATTAGAGTAGTAGTAGGCCAAGGGAAATCAGCATGAACCTCAAGAGAAAACCAGGCAGCGGGACAGGAAATTAACATCACGTATTTTGCTTAGAATAGAGTCAGAAGATCAGGACTTCTCAATATGCCAGTGTTTGTATTTCTAGTTTTCAATCAAGGCTCCTGACTGGCAGATACAAAGCCTGGGCCCACACCACAGTAACTCATTGTTTTAAAACGGCTATGTAGGGGGCTTCCCTGGTGGCGCAGTGCTTGAGAGTCCGCCTGCCGATGAAGGAGACGCGGGTTCGTGCCCCGTTTCGGGAAGATCCCACATGCCGCGGAGCGGCTGGGCCCGTGAGTCATGGCCGCTGAGCCTGCGCGTCCGGAGCCTGTGCTCCGCAAATGGGAGAGGCCACAACAGTGAGAGGCCCGCATAACGCGAGGGGAAAAAAAAAAAAAAAAAACGGCTATGTGATAAAAATATCTCTTTAGACTAACTCCTTATACTCACATTTTAAATTTACACATCCTTCATTTTTCTCTTTCCTCTTTTACTATGAAATATTTTAAACATACAGAGAAGTATAGATAACAGATACTTCACTACCATTAATCACTTTGTCATTTTGTCATATTTGCTGCAGCTATTTGTAAAACAATTTATCTTGAAATAATTTTAGACTTAAAAAAATTGCAAAAATAATAGTCTGCATATACCCTTCATCTAGCGTCCTCAAATGTTAACCCTTTACAAAACCATAGCACAATGATTGAAACTGGGAAAATAACATTGATACAGTACTCTTTTTTTTTTTTTTTAAATATTTATTTATTTAGGCTGCAACGGGTCTTAGTTGCGGCACGCGGGCTTCTTAGTTGCGGCATGTGGGATCTAGTTCCCAGACCAGGGATCGAACCCAGGCCCCCTGCATTGGGAGTGCAGAGTCCTACCCACTGGACCACCAGGGAAGTCCCAATACAGTACTCTTAACTAACCTACCGACCTTATTCAGATGTCACCAACTTTCCCCACTAACGTCCTGTGTTGCCACCAGGATAGTTCCTTGTATTCTTTTGTCTTTTATGATTGGACATGTGAAAAATACTGGCCAGTTGTTTTGTGGAATGTGTCTCAATTTAATTTGTCTGGTGTTTTCTAATGTTTGAATTCATGTTATGCATTTTTAGCAAGAACACCACAGAAGCGACTCTGTGCCCTTTTCAGTGCATCACATCAGGGTGTTCTCAATGTGGATATGTTCCATTACTGGTAATGTTCACTTTGATCACTTGGCTGAAGAGAATTTCCTCTTTTCCCCTTTGCAATTCATAAGTATTAATGAGTATCTTAGGCAGAAATATACTGAGACTATGCAAATATCCTGTTTTTCATCATATCTTTAGCATCCACTGGGGGCTCTCGTCTGCCACAATGATTACTTTGGTGTTTGCCAAATGGTGGTTTTTTTTCTATTTCCATCATGACTTCTCTCATTTATTTATTTAGTTAATATTTTATTACATCAAAGTGGACTCATGGAGTTTGCTTTATTTTATAAGCTATAATTCATTACTATCATTATTTTGTCATTCAAAATATCCTAGATTTAGCCACTGATAGCTCTTTCAAGATGACTCCTACATACTTTCTACACGCTCCATCCTTTTTGAGTTCCTCCTTCCTTCCTGGTACCACAAGGTGTTCCAGACTCATCTTGTCATTTCCCTACTCCATCCCTAGATCTTTCTTTTTTCTTCTTCTAAATAAGCAAAACATCATGGAAATCCCCTGTGCCCTGTGAACACTTTCTCAATCAAATTTCCTTGTTTCCCTCATCAGATGTTTTTACTCTCGTGATGCCAGACATATCAACCCT
Source organism: Lipotes vexillifer (assembly GCF_000442215.2). Lineage (NCBI taxonomy): Eukaryota > Metazoa > Chordata > Mammalia > Artiodactyla > Lipotidae > Lipotes > Lipotes vexillifer. Next base: position 1,663,439 of record NW_006792881.1, on the reverse strand, counting down.
GTGTATGTTCCCGTTCATGACTTTATATTTTGACTACATGTATATGTATCCATAAATAATGTAGTCTGGGGCGTATTTTATAATACTAGATGAATGAAATAATGTTGCGACTATATATAACTAGATATTTACAAGTTTCTATTGGTGCATTTGGCTCGACACCTCATTCATTTTAACTGCTCTATAATATCCTGTTGTAGGATTACACCAAATTTATTTATTTTTTTATTACTTGATAGACATTTGACTGTACCCAAATTTTGCTGTTACAAACATGTTCTTGTAAGCTATCTGCTTGAACTATTATGTTAGAGTTTCACTGGATTATATACTTGGAAGAATACTAGGCCTCAGTGTATGCATGAACTTCAGCTTCATTAGTTCTTGTCTCTAAAATGTTTATTTTTATTTATACTACTACCAGCCTTGTGTGTCCCTATGTCTACACATCTTCACCAAACCTTGGTAATATCAGTCATTTAAATTTTTGCCTAAGTGATAGGAGCGAAATGGTCTTTGTTGTGTTTATCTGCCTTTCCCTGATTATTACTGAGGCTGAGCGGCTTTTAATGTTTATTGGCCATTTCTCTCCTGTTTGTAATCTTTTGCCCATTATTCTGTTGGATTGTTGTTCTCTTATTAATTTGCAGGTTTTTACAAGTTTCACCTACTGGCACTTTGCTGATTATCTGTGATGCAAGTATCTTCTCTCAGTTGATGGCTTGTTTTCCAACCTTGCTCAAAGTATCTTTTCATCCTTCTCATTTCAATTCACTCTTCCAAGTGGGTTTCCTAATTGGACATATTAATGAAGTGGCTTTTGGCATGCTACTTGTAAATCAATTTCTTTTAACTAAATTTTTTTCACCAGGAGTTTGAAACAACTAGATGAGTTTAAAAGGAACTTTTGGACTCAAGGATCAGAAATCCACTCAGAGATGTCAAAAAGAAAGAAAGAAAGAAAGAAAGAAAGAAAGAAAGAAAGAAAGAAAGAAAGAAAGTAAGGGAAAGAAAGAAATCAAAAGGCAACTTTGATCCTTTCACAAGTGAGGTGTAGCCTTCATCTGTTTCTTTGTAATAGAATCTGAGGCTGGGAAGGGGGTTCTTTGATATCTGTAATATCCAATTTAAAATGCACTGAATTTTAGATATAAAGGACTAGAAGGATTCACAGGGACCATCTGGTTCAGCCCTCTCATTTTACAGGAAATAGAGGCTCAGAGAGATGAAATGAAATATTTAGGGGTTGAGATCTAGTTTCTTTTCCCCCAAAGATTCTGATTTTTTTTTTTTTTTTTTTTTTGCGGTACGCGGGCCTCTCACTGCTGTGGCCTCTCCCGTTGCGGAGCACAGGCTCCAGACGCGCAGGCTCAGTGGCCATGGCTCACGGGCTCAGCCGCTCCGCGGCATGTGGGATCCTCCCGGACCCGGGCACGAACCCGTGTCCCCTGCCTCGGCAGGCAGACTCTCAACCAATGCGCCACCAGGGAAGCCCAAGATTGTGATTTTTGAAATGATGGGTCTAGCCCTACATTATCTCAAGGGAATGAGACCCTCACAACTTGACTTGGGCACACATAATATCCTGTAAATTTCACTCTTCTTTTGAGGAATAACCATCTCCTACCCCCTGCCATTTACTATCACTCTTGGAATTGAATAAAGTCTGGGT
>NW_006792881.1:1650429-1661732 GCF_000442215.2 Lipotes vexillifer | reverse complement strand
TGCTGAACCTAATGGGTATTATAAATCAGTCTGCAGAATGGATGGGGGACTTCCGTTTTCTCTTTGTTTTCTTTCTTCTTCCTCCTCCTCCCCCCTCCCTCCTCCTCCTCCTCCTTCTTTTTCCTTTATTAATATCCATTTCCCATATGTATATGCATAGCTGATTCACTCTGTTATAAAGCAGAAACTAACACACCATTGTAAAGCAATTGTACCCCAATAAAGATGTTAAAAAAAAAAAAGATCCATTTCCCTTCTCTAGGGAGAGAATACAATAATATTCTTTCTTGGATTTAGGAAACTTTGGTTAGAAATAAATCTCTCCAAATGGTTAGCTGAGAGTCCCTTAAGCAAGACTAAAAGGCCCCAATATTTTTTTCCCACTTATTTTTCTTATGCAGCGTCTGCATCTAAATGGCCCACAGTTTATTTTGGTAAAATCAGTTTTCTTTTCTAAATAACGTGCTAAATGAGGGGTTATGTTTCTAGTTAGAGTCCTTTTTGGAGCTAAACATCTATGAATCTAGGGTAAGATACATCAAAAGGGCTTTGAGAAAAAGCAGAGCAAGCAACTGAATGTAGAAATCCTTTGGGATCACTAGTAATTACTATCGATCTTAACTGCCCAGTGTTGTTAAATTACCACTGGCTTTCCCTTAAGCTACTTTCTGTAGTAATTGGCAGATTTCTCTGGGTCCTTTCTTGAAATTATAGCTCTCCACAAACAACTTAGCATGCTAGAAACCAGATGGTTAGCTCCTCCAGGACATGTCACCTTTGTTTATTAGTGTTGCCTAATGATAACAATGATGAAAATGGTGGTCCAAGAAAAATAAACTAGTTATGCTTACTATATGCCAGATAATGCTCCAAGTATTTCATATGTATTAATAACTCATTTAATCCTCATGAGCCTAGGAAGTAAGTTATTGTTATTTTCTACATTTTATAGATGGAGGCATGGAGAGGTTATGTAATTTATCCAGAGTCGCAATGTTTATCAGTCAGGATCCAAACAGAGCATAGATGACACATAAAAATAGTTAACTTGGGAGAGTTTATTTACAAAATGGGCTAAATATAAATGTGGGTTTTGGGGAGGAATTGATGGAACTAGGAGCAGGCAGGCTGTTACTACCCCAGGTCTGAATGGATGAGGGTAGTGAACAGTCAGTAAAACTCTGGAGGAGAGAGGTACATGAAGCCAACAGCACCTTGCAGGAAGCAGTGATCTCTGGGGTAGGGGCAGTGTTAGCCCATGGCAGCCTTGCAGAGAAGGAGCCATGGGAAGAAACACCCTAACCCCTTTTCCATCCCTCTGGGCTCCTGCCAGGAGTCTTTAGTGGCAGACTTAGGCAGACTTCATCAGAAGTTCAAGTTTACTGAAGCCTGTTGATGTCATCCATACAGCCCAGCAACAGAGGTCCATCTGGCATAGACCACACAGTAAGTGGCAGAGCTAGGACTTGAACCCAGGTAGTCTAACTCCAAAGTCCATATTCCTAACCACTGTGTCATATAGTGCCTTGTAGATTGAGGAGGCACTAGGGCACACAGTGACTAGCATATAACTGGAATGTATAAGATGATGCATCTAAGAGGCAGTGATTGGTTCAGTAAATCACTGGACAGGTTCACATACCACTAATGTTTGTTAATGTTTGTCCTGATGGCAAAAGAACCAACAATACCATGTTGATTTCATTATTTATTTATTTATAAGTGCCTAACAATTCAGAAAGGATTCCAAGCTGTTGGACTCATCTTCCCCTCCATCATTAATCATATATCGATCTTCGCTTTTTAGGTTGAGCAAAAATCTACTGATTTCCTTCCAATTATTTAGGCTTTCTTGCAGTTGTATTCTCTTGTTGAATTATTCCACAATAATTGGATTACAATTGATCTGTAAGTTGAAAGTTGTTACAGGTTAAACTGCTCCCTTTTAATTTTCAGTTTCGGGGGAGATCACATAAATTGAGCTGAATACAGAATCAAATTTTATAAGCAATTGCCAATTACTTCAAGAATCACTCATCACCAGGATAAAATATTTTGCTATTACTGTTTTCAACTTAGTTTCTATTTTACATAGTAGAAAAATCATGTGATAGTTCTGGAGTAGGAAAACTGGCATAAGGAATCTTTGGTTCTGTATGAAAATAATTGAGACCAAGGGATGGTGGGTGAGTTCCATCCTGATAAAGTGGCGTAAGGGCAGATTTCATATCAGAGGCTTCATTAAAGAGGTTGCCCAAAGGGAATGCACAGTCTTAAGGCCAGAGGGAAAAAAAATAGAGTCAGAAGGAGAGCACAGAGTGATGTTTTAAAAAGATATGTATGTCTTTGATTTTCTTTTTTAAACTTTGGGGGTTGAAAAATTGCCAACGGGAATAAGGATTCTGATTCAAATACGACTGTACAAGTTGCAATTTATTCTGAAGTTTCAAAAGCAAAGGGTAATGTAAGAGAGGCAGTTACAATGCTCTCCAACTTCTTTAAGTTGTGTGTACTATCAGCACTTGTCCAGCTGCTCTGGAGGGAAAAAGCCCTGGGACTCAGAGGACAGGTATCTCTCTTTAAATGAAGGAACTCACTCTGCAAGAGAAGAACAGCTAAGGCCCTGTAGTTGATCTTTCCTCTCAATTACAGAAAAAGTACAAAGCACAGAATGGAAGTGTGCTTCACTCTCCTTTTGTGAGATGTGAACTATGTTAAATTGCCAAAGAATGTGGAAAACAATTTGAGTGTTATGGACCGCAACGCCACTGTGAAGATTGTTCAGGACTCAGTGAACTGTCACCAACAACGATGGCGCTGTCAAGAAATGGTATGTTCAATGGGTGGCGCCCTGTCAACAAGGTCTGGGAGGGGAGAGCTGCTCTGCTGAGTGTGGTGGGCTTGCTCTTCCAGAGGAGCTTGCAGCCAGAGATTACAGTTCTGTGTTCCCACCCCGCCTCTTCCTTCAGGAAGAGGAAGTTGCTAGGTGCTTCATATGCAGGCAAGGACAGAAACTAATTCTGAAACACAGTTTCCTTATACTTTAACAGAATCGCTTGTGTGGCCCCCCTGAGTTGCATGCATGAATGATTAGGTATCGTGATATGCAGAGAGATGCTGGAGCCCATCCTCACTCAGCCTTCCTGGGGTCGGCTGGCTTACTTGGAAGTGGCTATTTATGTGAACTAAAAGGACTGATCACTAAGAGGGTAACACCCAGGGCTCAGGTCTTTGAGGAGGGGGTCTGATGAAGAGGAAGAAATCACCATGTCTTTAAGACTGGCTCAGTAACTGTGGCTCACGGGCTTGAACCTCTGTCCCCTGCGTTGGCGGGCAGATTCTTAATCACTGCATCACCAGGGAAGTCCAAGTTTCTCCAGTTTTAAAGTTGTTTATAAAATAATATAAAGTATGGTTAGACATTTTATCCTGTGCCAAGTGATTTGACTACCTGGATGCAAAGGATTGGATGAGTAAATTTTTAATATATTTTTTAAAACCAAAAAACTATAGGATAGAGGTCAAGGAATAAAAATCCTTTATAATATTGCTGTCTTTGCAGACATTTATTTGAAATTTGATTCAAAGGCTGCCAGGTTTCTCTTGGAAAGGTTTCTGCTGGCCTTGAAATTCTTCAGCGAGCATTTGTGGGGAGCTGGTTGGCTTCGCCTGGCGCCGATTCCTGAGACAGCAAATGAGCATATTCCTACTTGGCAGGGTGATTTAAGTGCTCAGTGTTAAGTAGGTGTGATGGGGATACCCAGAATGAAATGGTGCCCTGCTTTATGATTTGGTGCTGAGCAGCACAGCAGAATAAGAATAGGACTCAAGGAGAGGCTTGTGCATTTTAAGCACTAATGCTCTTTTCCCTGAGATCATTAGCTCTAAGAGAAAGCTAAAGTATTAGGGTTTAGGGACAATGGAACTGGGCTGAATCATGCAATTGCATACTGTGCTGGCGAAAAAGAAATCACCAGGTAAGCTCTGAACAACTGAGGGAAAAATCGCTTTTTCTGTCGCTTCGAAGAGAGTAGGCTTGAGCCCCAAAGCTCCTTCTTTTGCTTCCTTAAATTGAGAAGGAAAGTTGTGATCTCTTTTGAGGTGGCCTAGAGGCACTGTATCTGACTTTTATTTTATTTTATTTTATTTTACATCTTTATTGGAGTATAATTGCTTTACAATGGTGTGTTAGTTTCTGCTTTATAACAAAGTGAACCAGTTATACATATACATATGTTCCCATATCTCTTCCCTCTTGCGTCTCCCTCCCTCCCACCCTCCCTATCCCACCCTTGTAGGTGGTCACAAAGCGCCAAGCTGATCTCCCTTTTTTTTTTAAAACATCTTTATTGGAGTATAATTGCTTTACAATGCTGTGTTTGTTTCTGCTTTATAACAAAGTGAATCAGCTATACATATACATACATCCCCATATCCCCTCCCTCTTGCACCTCACTCCCACCCTCCCTATCCCAGCCCTCTAGGTGGTCACAAAGCACCGAGCTGATCTCCCTGTGCTATGCGGCTGCTTCCCACTAGCTATCTAGTTTACAATTGGTAGTGTACATATGTCCATGCCACCCTCTCACTTCGTCCCAGCTTACCCTTCCCCCTCCCCGTGTCCTCTATTCCATTCTCTTTGTCTGCGTCTTTATTCCTGTCCTGCCTGTAGGTTGTGTCTGACTTTTAAGCAAGAGTTCTTCTAAAGCAGATCACTCCCTCAGACAAGTGTATGGGGTACTTTCTCTCCTGTAAAGTGGAGATTTCATGAGAGTTTTAAGAGGTAAAATGAGAGTGGGGCTGGTGAGACAGGCTGTTCATTGCCAGCACCTGTGGAGGGATCCATACGTGGTACAAAAGCAGTGGGCGTTTATAGGTCCTCTATGTGTCAGGCAAGGGGATGATTATATAATAATAAACTGTCCTTGCCCTCAGGGCACTTAGAACTTTTCTCTCTCCCCTTACAACGTTTTTGGAGACCAGAAGCCACTGACACTCAAATTTAGTGATATCAGGATTCAATTAAACTCAAAGTATTTATTGGATATCTCTGCCTTGTACTAAATGTCGTGCCAGTACTCTTCAGGTACTTTATCAGAAACTATCCTAGCTTTCAACAGACTTGAACTTGAGACAAGAAAGGATCAGAAAATAATATCTGAGCAAATACCATTGAAAGCTTTGGTAATCAGGCACCCAATGGCTGCTACTGCCTGAGGATTTTGTCTGCCAGGAAAGCAATATTGTACGTCATGGAGGAAATCAAATCTCTTCAAACTTCCCTTCCTCCCTTTGGTCCCCAGCTACAGAGTTGCTTCAGGGGCTTTCTTTGTGGTAGTAATTGGCTCTGAATACTTTCCATCTATTTCTAATTCATTTATTCTTGTTTATGTTCTACAACTATCCGAGTGCCTCCCATGTGTGAAATACTGTGCTAGGCATGGGAGAAGCAGCAGAGAGCAAGGCCATGCTTCCTGACCCATGGAGCTTACTCTCGTGCTGGAGAGACAGATGTTAAACACGCAGTCACATAGTGAGTTAATTGGATGTGTTAAATGCATAAAGGCAAAATGCATGTTCTAAGAGCAGAGGACTTGCCCTGGTTTGAAGAATCAAGGAAGATTTTTAGAGTGAAGGATGTTTGAGCTGAACTTTGAAAGATGAGTAGGAATTAAAATTAGACAAAGGAATAGGGGGAGACATTTAAGCCAGAAAGAGCAGCCTGTGCAAAGGCCTGCAGCGGGAGAGGTCATGAAGGGGCTTGATGGATGTTAGTCCTTACCGTCGCTTTTACAATGAGGAGCCTTCGAAAGATTTTAAGTTTCACAGGAACGTGAACTAATTTGCATTTGGAAGCTGTGGCTCTGGGCAGGGTGTAGAGAATGGGTTGGAGGGAGGAGAGAGTGGAGGAGGTGGAAGGAAGTGAACAGATTTGAGACGTGCTTAGGAGGTAAAATAGGACTTGGAGATTGATGAGCTACAGGGGTGAGGGGAAGAAAGACCAGGAATCCAGACTGTGGTGGAGAGGGACCAGGTTTGGTGGCAAGAAGGAGATGCTGGGTTGAGAGCTGGACGTGATGATTTTGAGGTGCCTTTGACACAAGTGGAGATATCCAGCAGGCACACAGGTCCGTTGGAAGAACAGTTAGTTGGATAACCCAATAGTCATTCCCAACCCCCTCTTCCCTTTCTCAACTCCCATGATAGAATAAACCAGAAACATTCTTTTTCCCAGTCTCACAGACAGAGGTGACCATGCTACTAAACTCTGACCAATGAAACGAAGGGGAAGCATATTGGTGAATCTTTGGATTCCCTGATAAAAGGAACAGAAGCAAGAGAGGAGTTGCTTCATTAAGAGAAATGAAAACATATATTTACACAAAAATTTGTACACAAATGTTCATAGTGACATTATTCATAATAGAAAGTATAAATAACATAAATATTCAACAAAATGGATAAACAAAATATGTCCAAATGTGTGACGGGGGATTTAAGTTTTATTGTCTTGTCAAATCCCTCCACTGAAAACAGATTCTCAGTTTGAAGTGGGAGTCGGGGAGAGAGGTAGAAAAAGGAAAAGGGGGAATTCGCTGGTGGTCCAGTGGTTAGGACTTGGCGATTTCACTGCCGAGGGTACGCGTTAAATTCCTGGTCAGGGAACTAAGATCCCACAAGCTGCATAGTGTGGCCAAACCCGCCCTCCCCCCAAAAAACCCCACAACCCCTCCAAACCCCCCAAAAACCCCCACAACCCCCCCAAAAAAAAAAAAAAAAAAAGAAAGAAAAAGGGATAAATAATGGGAGAAAAAAATCAGTTAATATTTTAAAATATGATATTATCCCATATATGGCAATTTATAAAGAGTATGCTCACTCTTTTCACTGTAAGTTGCCAGTCACCAACAAGATGAACAATGTGCTTTTCTTCAAGGGAGAATGGAATCTTCATATTCTGTGCATTTTCTCTGAGATATATTTGCTATAAAGCAAATAATTCAGACACACTGATTCAGCTTTCTGATGGGATGGTTCTACCTGAAGCAAGGTGTTCACAGCTCCCCTATCAGTCCTCTCTGAGGTGGCTGACCTGTCCAAGCAATTATTTTTGCATTGGGAGGACTGAATCCAAGTACCAGTCAGAGCCAGGGAAAATCCACAGTAAGTTCAACATCTAAGTGTCTAAGTCAGGAATGGTAAATATGTGGCATGCATGCTACTAGCACACACCTTTCCTTGCCCGTGGCAGACATCACTAATCTACTGCATTGCTTTTTTCCTACCAAACCCAGAGGTAGCCTTGGAACATTTCTCCAAAAGGGGCTCCAGATAATTGATCAGTTTAGCTCATGAGGAGAATCCAATGTGCCATCCTTGGTCCAGGAGGTCAACTTAAGAAGTCCAATTTTTCATAACCATAAATGTATGTTAAATACTTTTAATGTTGTCTATTTAAGAGTCACTTAATGCAGACACTTTATCTTTGGACCCTTTCTCATCAGAGGTTTTATCCATTGTGAATTAGGGGTAGTGCGTGCAATGGAAAGCTGTTGTCCTCTAGGTTAGAACGGCTGCATGACTGTGAGTCAGTCCCTTAATGCTTCCTGACCTCACTCTTAATCATCTGGAAGATGGGGAGTTTCCAATGGAAACAATTAAATGTGTCTGAACAGTGACATTTATGTAAAAGACATAATGTGTTGTCTGTATTTTTTGTGTCACAAACAACTATAAGACACTATATTTAGCTTTTTAAAAATGATTTGGAAAGCTTTGCCCCAACTTGCCTATTCTTGGTCGGGTTTTCCCCGGTCTTAATAATCTTGTTAAGCACCACCTAGGATCTAACCAGAATCCAGGGCTCTTATTATCTCTTAATCCTTACATTAATTGCATATAGATTTGACAGCCTGGCTCTATTTGCTTAAAGTTTACACCCCTTTTCCCTTCACTGGCATTCAGCCGAGAGTGTCTGTAGAATCTAGTCATTCTACACTCAAGAAGGGAGACGTGAGTGAGCTCAGCTGCCCCAAGATGAATGCTTTCTCAGTTATACCCATTGACTTGTTTTTTAATTTTGCTGTGGAATATTTAAAGCCAGACGCTTGCTGATTCGCTGCTTTCACATGGTTTCAGTGTGGACGCTAATTCCAGGCTCCTGTGGGATAAAGGAAACAAAATAATTTTGATTTCCTTTTCAGTGCCTTTGGTCCATTCCTCAGATACTGTTTCGGTAACTTCCCAGGGATATCGAGTGTCATGCTTTAAAGGTAAGCACGGTTTGTCTTTAGAAACAGAATTTCACATCTCTTTAGGTGGTGTTTACTGTGTATAACTTCTGGTCAATTGTTTAATTAGTGAGTGGCCAGTAAATCCTGCTAAGTTTTACACATTATCACAGGGTCAGAAGGAAGGTCAAGGTCAGTAACCAAAGTGAGGTCTTTAACTGTCACTTGGGTTGTGTCTAATCAATAACCAGAGCAAACAACTAATACACATACAATCGAGTGCAATTGTCAGACATTTGCTGAGCATCATGCTAGGTCCTGGGGATACAGAGTTGTGCAAAGCCTTTGTGACTTCTGCCTTTGAAAGGCTCACCGTCTCTCTGGAGAAGAGGAACCTGCTTGCAGAGGGATAACAAGCTGAGGGAGTGTATCTGAGTCTGTAGAAGGCTGTGTCACCTGGGTTCAGAGAAGGGTCTGCTTCTGAGACCGTGGGCCTTAAGAGAAGGCATCATGAAAGGGAGGGATTGAGGGGCCTCCCAAGCAAGGGAGGGACCTAGGAGGGGTAAGTTGTGAGGTGGCGGTAGGAGAGTGGGAGAAAGCCAGAGCTGGGGAGAGGCGTTCCAGCGTTCTGAAGGACAACGTAAAGAGGCAGTGGGTTTGCCTGGAGCCAGGGTTCATGTAGGGTGTTACAGGAGAGGACTTGGGACATCAGGCTGGGGCCAGGCCTCAGATGCATTTGAGTTCTAGGCTGTGGCATTTGGAGCTTTTTCTGGTGCGTGGACAGCATCTGCCGATTGTGTTTACAAGGCATTTTAAAAGGATTAATCTCTCACTGTTGTGTGGGAGGAACCACAGTGGTGGAGAGACCAGAGCTAAGGAAAATATTTAGGACACATTTAGTTACAGTTTTAGTTACAATATTAAATTTTTTTTTCTTTTTTAAATCTAAGGACAAAGAAACAAGTTCAGTGTCACTGAGCAGTTGGGATGAAGGAAAAGTCAGGTAGCCAAGAATTTACCAGTATGAAGTTTTCGTTTTGATTGACTACTAAAGGATTGGATCTGGACCGTGATAGACCCGCATATCCACAGATCATCTTGGATTGCAAGTGGGTTTTAGTACGAAATGCGAGAGATTCCCATGCACTGGAAGGTGCTGGGAGGCCATGGCAAGTTGTTCGGGGACAGTGTATGCTTGTCCATCTCTGCACCCTCTGTACTGCAGAGTGCAGTGCTGGGTCAGCTCTGGTACCTGACATGCTTCCTTGAAAGCCGTTAAAGATAAGAGTGAAAAAAAAAAGATAAGAGTGGATAAACAACAGAATTGCCAGAGGAAAGATAAAAGAAGAGAATAAGAAGGCAATCTAGAGAAACAGGAAAGAGGTCACTACGAATCCCCCAAATGGGAGAAGCTGGAGAATAAAATGTATATAACTTGTCAACGCCCACTGTGTTGCAAGTGGCGAGGTCAGAGCCAGATCTGCCTACTAGTGAAAGCAGGGTTATGATTAGGATTCCAAGGAGAATCAAGGAAGACAGGTGGTGACTTCAAGTATACTTAGTCCTCAATTTTCTGGTCACCTGGCAATTTATTCAACAAAAGTTAACCAGCTCTTACTCTGAGGAAATCTAAGCAGTTGGGATGTTTGGATTGAGGCAGCATTTGCAAAGCCATGAAGATATGAAAAAGCAGGGTATTAGCAGATACTCGAAGTATTTGGGAATTGCTAGAGCAAACAGATGGTACAAACCAGCAGCCTACAGAAGTGTAGTATTTGGCTGAAACAGTGTTTTGTTTCGTGGTTTAAATTTATATTTTTTCAGTACTATAGTTGGTGGATTTCACACAGAAATACCTGTTCTGTTTGTCTATTGCTGTGTAAGAAATCGTCCCCAAACTTAGTGTTTATTTTTAAAAATAAGTAAATTTATTTATTTATTTAAAAAAAGAAATTTATTTATTTATTTTTGGCTACATTGGGTCTTCCTTGCTGCACATGGGCTTTCTTTAGTTGCGGCTAGCGGGGGCTACTCTTCGTTGCTGTGCGCGGGTTCCTCATTGTGGTCGCTTCTCTTGTTGTGGAGCATGGACTCTAGGCGTGTGGGCTTCAGTAGTTGTGGCTCACGGGCTCTGGAGCACAGGCTCAGTAGTTGTGGTGCACAGGCTTAGCTGCTCCGCGGCATGTGGGATCTTCCCGGACCAGGACTCGAATCCGTGTCCCCTGCATTGGCAGGTGGATTCTTAACCACTGAGCCACCAGAGGAACTCAGTGTTTTAAAATTTAACTATAATTTTAGTAATTCGCACTTTCTGGGAATTGACTGTGCTCAGTGAGAGGTTCTCCGGCGGGGTCTTTCGTGCACTTGTAGCCTGAGGGTGGCTGGAATTGGAGTCATCTTGAAAGCTTCTCACCCATGTACGTGGTGTGTTGAGGGGACTTTAGCAGGGCGGTCAGCCAAACATCTACACATGGCCTCTCCGCGTGGTCTGGGCTTCTTCCCAGCATGACTGTTGGGTTCCAAGGGCAAGTGTCACAGATACAGGAAGTGGAGGCTCCCAGTTTCTTTAAACTTGGGCCTAGAAATGGACACAGCATCACTTCCACCATATTCTAGTGGTCAAGCAGTGTTATGGGCCAAATTGCTTACCCCCCAAATCCATGTGTTGAAGCCCTAATCCCTAGTACCTCAGAATAAATGTATTTGGAGCCAGTCTTTAAAGAGGTAATTAAGTGAAAACTGTGTCATTTTGGTGGGCCTTATTCCAATATGACCAGTGTCCTTATAAGATGAAGAGGTTAGAGCACAGAGAGGGACATCAAACATGTGCACACACAGACAGAGGGGCAACCATGAGAGGACACAGGAAGGTGGCCGTCTGCAAGCCAAGGAGAGAGGCCTCAGCAGAAACCAAACCTGCCCACACCTTGATCTTGGGCTTCCAGCCTCCAGAACTATGAGGAAATAAGTTTCTGTTGTTTAAGCCACCCAGTCTGTGGTACTTTGTTATGGCTGCCCTAGTGGACTAACACACCACTGAAGGGTTTTGGGTCACAGGGTAGTGTGACTCCA
>NW_006792881.1:1647564-1650419 GCF_000442215.2 Lipotes vexillifer | reverse complement strand
TCTTTCCCTCTCTCTCTGGACAGCGTGACTGTTGTGCTGAAAGTTAGTGGTCAGAGACCAGAAGTCCAGATAAGCAGTTCTTTCAGTAGTCAGATGACTGGGCAGGTAATTAGCAAGTATATTGGAAATGCGAGGACCAGACAAAGCAGATGTACAATTTTAAGATGTAAAATTGGTAGTATTTGGTGATTTGGTATTTGAGGTAGTGGTGGAGGGTTCCCTAGAGGGAAAGGCCAATGAATGCCAGATGGAGAATAATTGTCCTATGGAGGGGGAGTTCGGTTGGCAACATTCCAATAGCATCTTTCACTGACAGAAATTGATAATGACACAAATAATACAAAATGCATATGGGTGTGCCTCAGAAATCACAGCCCCTTATTTCACCTTCCTCCTTCTAGGCTAGGTGGGCTAAGGCTCTATTTCGTGGGGCAGAGGGTGATTGGCAGAGGGCATTCTCTCCTTTTCCAGATAACCCTCTGTCAGGGGGACCCTGAGCACACACCCTCACCATGCCCAGGATACAACAACCATCCTGAGGGTGGCTCTGTGACCATCTGGGCTGGACTCTGTCCCCACAGACATGTCCAGGACCAGGGACAGAGATGGAATCTCCTCTGCCTCACTGCTGCTGCCAGCCGAGCCAGCTCTGAGGATCCCAGCATCGCCATCCTGTCAATACCCTGGCTGAGTTCGTTAATGAGGCACCACCGCAAAACTGTTATGATGGTAAAACCATAGGTGTGGGGCAATATTTGACCAGGGAAAATAGATTAATTTGGAATCTGTGATTATTACTAGTAGGAGCTAAAGTTGACATTTTCTTTAGAAATATTAGGGAAAAAAAGAGGAAAACAACAAGCCAGTGAATAGAACAGACAGAAATATCAAGAAGATGTCTACTTCCTCCAGGAAAGGAAGTGTTTTCTAGTGCGTTAGAAAAAATCATTTGCACATAAACAAAGCCCCTTCCAGCTGAGGCCAGCATGGCTCAAGCTGCTGTCTCAGAGTTAATTATGTCATTTTTCTTCTTTAACTAAAGCCATGTCTCTTCCACTACACCTTTCTTGCTTTGATGCTGCCTGCACTTGAAATTAAGAAAATCACTTTTCCTCATTCATGAACACCATTTCATACTTTCTGAATTTAAGCAGATTCTCTTTCTCAAATGCTGGAATACAAATTAGGAAGCAAAAAAAAAAAAAAAAGGATGAAAAGAATTTACGAAACTTAAGTACAAATGAATATCATTTGATGTGTTCTCCCTCGGTCCCCACTTTCCTTAATTTCTATTTGCTGCTGGAAGGCCTGAGCTGGGCGCAGTGCCCTGGGCTTCCTCGACCCCGTTCACAGCCAGCCCGAGCACTCCTCTTCCCAAACTGTATCTCTGGCAAGCTGCAGACCCACTATGTCTCAAGTGGCAACTGCACGGGGAATTTTCCCCTAAAAGGTGCAAGAGATGGTGAAAATTTGATTAACAGAAAAAAGAGAATCTGGATAGATTAAAAGCCCCTCCACTCATGGTGTGCACATCCACAACGCCACCTGTGTTTTCTTTCCGTGACCCTTAGGTTCCTGGCTGGCACTTCTATTCTAAGGTTTGGATGTGAACACAGTGACGCCACTCTGGGCACAAACAGTGCTCAGCTCTCTCATTATTTTCTTCTTTTTCTTCCCATCTCTGTTTAAACCTTTCAGCTCAGCGTGCAATGTGTCTGAAAATGGCTGGGATGTAAATTACTAACAAGGTTACCTCTCTGCTGAAGCCTATAATTCCCTCTTGATTAAGATGGCGATATTGATTTGGCTGGGAGTGCATGCAAATAAACTGTGACATCGGGAGAGGTGTAGCTTTTCAGTTTGCAGTGTGTCTGTGATTTCAGTCTAGTAGTCAAGTTTCCCCCATCCATATGGTTTGACTACAGCATTTATATGGATTAATACCTGTCTACTAGGCTCAGATGGAAACTATAGCCATCAAAAGTTCTCATCTGGAGCCTTTGTTTAGCTTGTGCCTATCAACCACAGCCATCTCTGCTCTTACATTTATCAGAGAAATTGAAGAGGAATGGGGTCTCTCAGTGGGGCTGGCTGTCAAAAGGTCATGGTACTTCAGAAGGAGACAGGTGGAGGAGGGGATTGAGAAAATATTTAAGACAATGGAGTGATTTGGTAATTGACCACCGCAAAAGAGTCTATTCTACATTAGACAGCCAGGCATTGAAGCATATGATCTCTTAAAAGAAAGGATCACCAGTTCATATTTGTTTAGGATGAAATTTGCAGCCATGAGTCCTTTTAGGGCTAAGAAAAAGAAATGCCTTGCGAGGACATAACTATACCTACCATTCAAACAGACATCGTGTTGCCTGGAAAAATGGATCAGACAGGATGAGTGCCATTGAGGGCAAATCTGGGGGCTATGGGTTGTCAGGGATTCCTTGGCAAAATTAATTTGGAAAATGTGTGATTTAAATGAAACTGGTGTCTGAATTAAAATAGATGCCCTTTTTAAATTTTTTTTTTCTGTGTTCCAAATAAAAGGAGACCAAAGGGACATGACAATTAAATGTAATACCTGATCCTAGGCTGATCCTTTATTAGAGGAGAAAAATGCTACAAAGGACATTATTAGGTGAACTGACAAAATTGGAATATGAACAATAGATTAGACAAAATTATTGCATCAAAATTAAAATTGCTGAAGTTGACAACAGTGGTGTGATTACATAAGAGAATATCACAATTTTAGGAAATATACGTGATGTACACAAGTTACTCTTAAGTAATTAAAAATTATATGTATATATTGTATAGATGATGTATATATGAAAGAGAGAGGGAGTAAGGGAAAG
>NW_006792881.1:1642237-1647493 GCF_000442215.2 Lipotes vexillifer | reverse complement strand
GGGAAAGAGAGAGAAAGCAAACAAATGATAAAAAAGTAAATGGAAAAAAAAGTCAGTGGGTGAAATGTTAATAGTAGGTGGATCTCGGTAGAGGGTATAGGAGTGTTCTTTTTTCTATTCTTATTCTTGCAATTTTTCCTGTAAGTTTGAAATTATTTCCAAATAAAAAGTCAAAAAAGAGGAAGGGATGCCTTTAAATGTCTGATCCAAAAATTTGTCTAATCCAAAGCTCTTTTGCCACGGGGTAAGTAAAAATTCTGACCTTGCTTTTTTGGTGTCTTTGAACAAACATTAGTGTGCTGCTTCTTTCCTGTTTTCCTTTCTACCCAGACACTTAACTGGGAGAAGGTGCCAAAGCCTCATTTGTGATGACATAGATGTTGAATTACTCAGGATGCGTGACAAGAGCAGATGTACTTTGCTTAAGTCAAAACGCTAACAGGGTGAAAGAAACGTAAATCATGGATGTGCATGCTTGTGCATGTTGTTTTAGCTGCCAGGAATACTGTAGAAGGCCTTTCTCTATTCACCCCTTCTCTCGTCTCTCCACCAGTTTCCTCCTAGCAGTTAGAATTACCTTCAACCAGCATTGTTTTCCTCTCGTATTGTCCTTATTCAAGCACTTAGAATTCCTCCCGTTCATCTTTCATCCATTCTCATCTTCATGTCCCTATAGTTTCCTACACTCCATCCCCAAACAGAACTTCCCTTCATCTCTGCTATCACTCCAATTCTAACTTCATACACTTCAACCGACCCTAGCTCTCTGATTACTTACATTTTCTTCCTTATATATAATGTGATTTTTTTCTGATAACCTATGAAAACAATGCATATTTATCATAGAAGATTTGGAAAACACAGAAAAGTACAAAGAAGGAAAATGAATGAGTCGCTGGTAATTCCACCAGTCCAGACAACCACTGGTTTTTGATATATTTCCTTTCCTTTTTTCCATGCATATGTTTGTAAATGTGTAGAGATTATATATTATATAAGGTCTTTTCTCTTTTTTTCCCCGCCTAACTTCCCACTGTGATATCATTAAACATCACTTACAAACATGACTTTTAACAATTGTATGGTTTTCAGTTACATGGAGGGACCCTAGGCTGATATCCAGCTGTTCTATAACGTGGTGGCTAGAGGTAGGGTTATTTACAACTTCAGTCTAAGTGGCTGGTGAATCTGTTATGATTGGTTGGTCTATTGGTTTTGATTGGTTAGTGTGTTGGTTATAATTATAATTGATTGGTGCCTGTGCCATAACAGTTATTAGATATTATGAATACCACCTATAGTTATACCATCACAGAATTAACTTTCCCTATCATTGGACATTTAGGTTGCATTTAACTCATGCTATTATAAGTAAATCTATTTTTAAAAACCTTACACAATATATATTTTTTAAATAAATGGCTGATAACTTCCTCTGGTTAAATTTCTAGAAATTCAATAACAGTGCAAAGATATGATTATTTTAAAGACCTCTCTACCTATTGCCCTGAAGAAAGATTAGATTCATTTACGGTATACTCCTGCCAGAAGGGCACTTAGGTTTCACTGAACTCTGAAAGCCTGAATATTATCATTTAAAAAAGATCTTTGTCGATCTGGTAGTTGAAAAACTGTGTCTTGCTTTAATTTGTATTTCTTTTGGTTATATTTTTAATGTGAACATTTGAACATTTTTTTACAATGTGTTTTGCCATTTTTCTCTGCTCACTTTTCTGCTCTACATTTCCTCAGTGCTTCTAGGCTCTGTCTTGGCTCTCTTTGTAGATATGACAGCTGTCCCCTCACTGATTGCCAGGGTTAGTTTGGCTACTCTCCTTTGCAAGGCTGGTGCCACTCTTCCTTTGCAAACCCACTTCCAGGCCTCCTAAAGCTGTTCCCTAGTTGGAGGAGATGGTTTTATATTTGCAGATGAGTTACGTTGTCGGGTATATATGTTGCTTTCTGTGGGTGTGTTGCTGCTTCACCTGTAATCTAAGTTCTCCAAAGGCAAGGCCTTTGCTTTTTAATAAATACAAAACATTTATTTGGAACTGGTTTGATTATCTATTGCTATGTAACAAACCACCCCAAAACTCTGAGGTTTACATCAATTTATTACTGTCACTCATGTATTGTATTTTTGGTGTGTTGTGTTAGCTGGGCTGTTCTTGGTTGAGGTCTCTTGCAGTTGTAGTCAGAAGATGGAAGAAACTACACTCATCTGAAGGCTTGACTGAAGGATGGGCTGGATGTCTGGCTAGCTTCTCCCAGAGCAAATACTGCAAAGAGATCAAGGTGGAAGCTGCGAGGCTTCTTATGATGTAGACTTAGAAATCATGCAGCATCGCTTCAACCACATTCTGCTGATCAAAAGGAGTCATAGAGTCTCAAAAGTGAGAGCCCTGCTTAACGGGGAGGAGCTACATAGGGGAGTAAACACCGGGAGGCATGGTTGGAGGGGCGTCTTTGGAGACAAGCTACCCCAGGTGCCTAGTGTTGATTGTATTACATCCATAGTTAGCATTCAGTGAACTCTTATTAAATGAACAACCTAGAAACGGGAGATAAATTGTTCAGTGAAAAAGCCATTTGACTTTAATTTTCTTTCTGATGGGTTGGGCCCAGGGAGTGAGCCATGAAAAATGAGACTTTGACATAGCTGCAGTCTAATCTCGGAAGAGCAAGTAACCTCAAAGAAATTCACTTATGGGTGTAATCATATCCTACTGACAACTGGATATTTTATTCCAAGATTCTATTATCCTTAGTTATTTAACCAATATTTTCCTATTATTCCTCATTTTCTGCCTCTGAATAGGGAGGCAATTGCATGGATGCCAGATCTCCCATCACGTATGCTGTTGCTAAACATTGTAAAGTTACTTCAGTGCCGTTGATTATTCTTTCCTAATATTAGAAGTTTGGTGTTGGTTACAGTGACAGCCCATGTTCTCATGAGACCTAGATACCAAGGTTTGTTTCTGAATATGGGTAGCAGACAGGGGCAGCCATTGTGTCTCTGACTGACTCAGTTAGGGATATTTTTGGTTGTCTGGTTTGGCCTAAAGCATAATATAAAATTGATCCGCTCATCTCTCAGACGATAACAACTCCTTCTTCTGGTCTCCAAATAGAAAACATGTGTTGCTTTAAGATTTCATTAGTTATTTAAAGGTGATTTATTAATTATGTTATTTATTTACTTACTTATTTCTACTGAAGTATAGTTGATTTACAATGTGTGTGAGCTTCTGGTGCACAGCAGTGATTCAGTTATACATACACACATATATATGTATTATACTATATATATATATTTCACATTCTCTTCCATTATGGTTTATTACAGGGTATTGAATATAGTTCTCTGTGCTATACAGGAAGACCTTGTTGTTTATCTGTTTTATATATAGTAGCTTGTATCTGCTAACCCCAAACTCCTAATTTATCCCTCCCCCACCCTTTTCCCTTTTGGTAACTATAAGTTTGTTTTCTATGTCTGTGAGTCTGTTTTGTGAATAAGTTCATTTGTATCATATTTTAGATTCCACATATGGGTGATATCATATCCTGTATTTGTCTTTCTCTTTCTGACTTACTTCACTTAGTATGATGATCTCTAGGTCCTTTCATGTTGCTGCACATAGCATTATTTCTTTCTTTTTTAGGGCTGAGTAGTAGTCTGTTGTATATTTTATGTATACATATACACTCACATCTTCTTTATCCATTCCTCTGTCAATGAACATTTAGGTTGCTTCCATGTCTTAGCCATTGTAAATAGTGCTGCTATGAATATTGGGGTACATGTATCTTTTTGAATTAGAGTTTTCTCCAGATATATGCCCAGGAGTGAGATTGCTAGATCATATGGCAACTCTATTTATAGTTTTTAAAGGAACCTCTGTACTGTGTTCCATAGTGACTGAACCAATTTACATTTCCACCAACAGTGTAGGAGGGTTCCCTTTTCTCCACACCTTCTCCTGCATTTATTATTTGTAGAGTTTTTGATGATGGCCATTCCTGTATGAGTTGGTATCTCATTGTAGTTTTGATATGCATTTGTCTAATAATTAGTGATGTTGAGCATCTTTTCATGTGTCTCTTGGCCATCTGTATATCTTGTTTGGAGAAATGTCTGTTTAGGTCTTCTGCCCATCTTTTGATCGGGTTGTTTATTCTTTTGTTACTGAGTTGTATGAGTCATTAACTGTGTTTAAGATCATACCACATGCCTTCTAGGAACTTAGAACAGAGAGGGAGATAAGACATATAAACCTAGAGACCAAGCCAGGAAGCCTCCACAAAAGGCCATATAGATGATATAGGTGTGAGATGCTACGGGGATTCAGAGTAGGAAGAAATCACTGACCAAGATGGCATTTGTTGGCTTCTGAAAAGGGTTTTGATAGATAAATTTGTCCAGTTTTAGAGCTGAAAGAGCCTCAACGCAGAGCCCAACATAACTAGGAAAGGAATGGAGCTTTGTTTCTCTGGCAGCATTTTCTAAGCGTGCTTAGGCGGCCTGGGGAGACCAAAGCCGGTTAAGCCCCTCCATGCCCTCTAAAAAGAAACCAGACACCCGGAGGAGGAGCCTCCGTGTAGCCCCACAGAAGGTGGCCTCCAGTTCTCTCAACGTGTGCCAGTGCTGGAAACGTCAGTGGGTGTGGTGGTTTCTCTGCTGTAGGTTTGCGGGTCCCTGATGGGCGGGGAGGCCTGGCAGAGGAACAATCCCAGCACACATCGGGAAACAAACGTTCGGATGTTCACTTGGGGGCCTTGAGCAGCACACACTGGTTGGGCTCTGGAGAGAGCAAAGGTTCTCAGCAGGGAAGCGGTTAATGTGTCACAGCACACTTCTAAAGCCAGAGGAATCTCACCGTCCCCTCCCCCCATCAGGGGCTGGATTCTAGCTGAATTTAGGGGATTTGGAAGGGATTTGAGGTGGGTGTGGTTCTGGTGATTCAGTTTCTAGGAAATAAAACAATCCTTTTCTTTGACCTTTAATGTCATTCAGATCAGCGTCTCCTTGGCACGAGGCCTTTTCTGTGCAGACGGTTTGCAGTGCGTGTAGCCCCTCGACTTCAGTTTCATGCTTCTTGTCTCCATCACTGGCAGTCAGAATTCTGAGTGGGAAGCCTGGGGATTCAGAGGTCAACCTCTGACTCCTGTATTGGCTGAAGCTTGAGAAGTTCAAAACCCAGCTCAGAGCCTGACTCCTCCAATAATTGCTACACCGCCCCCCCCACCCCC
>NW_006792881.1:1600219-1642049 GCF_000442215.2 Lipotes vexillifer | reverse complement strand
GGGGCGGGGGGGGAGCTGGAAAGCAAAAATCAAAGAAGCTAGGGACAAAGGAATGTACAATAAACTCCCTCACAAACCAGGGATTTGATTAATCCCAATGGAGTCATGAATCTGACTGAGGGAAGTTCTGTTTTTCAAGTACTCCGCGATGCATGGTGCCCCTCTGTAGAAACAGAAATCCTGTCACATATTGCATGCTGCCTTTCCCCCTCTGCTCTGATGTTATAACATGGTTGGGCTGTGCACTTTGTAGCTAAAAAAAAAAGCCACATTTTTACAAAGCGTCCACATTAACAGTGTAGACGAAGTTATCAGGTAACTTTTGAAATCTGGAAAGACTCAATATAAGAAAGATAATTTTTTTTTATTGCTAAGGAAACACAGATTTTGTTTAATCAATGGAGCATAAACAGGTTTAACTACAAAATCAACAAAATTTGAGGCAGACAACCACCCTAAGTGATAAAGACTAATCGTTCAATCTGGAGTCAGTATGCAGAGAAACATTGTATAAAACAGGAAGGACAGCAGCGTTCTCAAAACGTAGGGGACAGGGCTTCCCTGGTGGCGCAGTGGTTGAGAGTCTGCCTGCTGATGCAGGGGACACGGGTTCGTGCCCCGGTCCGGGAGGATCCCCCATGCTGCGGAGCGGCTGGGCCCGTCAGCCATGGCCGCTGAGCCTGTGCGTCCGGAGCCTGTGCTCCGCAACGGGAGAGGCCACAACAGTGAGAGGCCCGCGTACCACACACACACACAAATAATAATTAAAAAATAAAAATAAATAAAAAAATTTAAAAATGTAGGGGACATAAAAACCTTCAAGGGGACATGTTAAAGATGTAAATTCCCAGAGATTTTGAGACAGCAAACCCATTTTGAGGGCAAAAACCCAGAGCTTTAAATAAACACCCCAGATAATACTGACACTGGGGTCCACAGGTTGAGACGTGAGCTAGGGTTCTAAAGTGGATCTTGATCTTCTGTGCAAAAGTGCCGACACAGAGATTCAGAACCCAGGTAGTTTAAACTAATAATCAAGATCCACCGCTGAAATCTTCCTAACGTCCTCACTGAGTCAAGCAGTCTGTTAGTGAGGAAAAGTATTTGGCTGTTACAGAAGCCTGGAAAACAGTGGCTTAAACGAATGAGGATTTTTACTTTTTGGAGCAGAGAGGATAAATGAGGCAGGCAATCCAGGTATAGTGAGTTTGATGGTGACCCCCCCCCCCACCAAAAAAAAAAAGAAATGTCCACGTCCAAATCCCTGGAAACTGTGAATGCTACCTTATTTGGGCAAAGCATCTTTGCAGATGTAGTTAAGTATCTCGAGATCATCCTGGAATCCTGGGTAGCAGTGGCTGCTGCTGTCTCCTCACTGCGTCCATTGCCTGGTTTGATGGCTGTATAACTTTGTTGCAGAGCATACTAATGTGAAACAGGATTCCCTGAGCCAAGATTTTACCTTCAGTGGTTCTCAATGTGGAGAAACTGGCAGTGTCGAGACATTTTTATTTGTCACAGCTCCGTTGGGGAGGGAGTGGGAGGTGGTGCTACCGATATCTAGAAGGTGAGGTCAGGGATGCTGCTAAACATACTACAATGTACAGAACAGCCTCCACTACAAAGAATTATCCAACCCTAGATGTCAGTAGGGCTGAGGTTGAGAAAACCTGGGATAAACAATAACTTTTAAAATAAAAATAAAATAAATAACTTTAAAAATAAATATTAAAGACCTTAAGTTAAACAAACAAACAAACAAAACCCCCAAACAACCAAAAACCTTTTAATGTCCTTCCAAATGTTCCATGAAAGCCAAGGAGGCAAATGAGACCCGAGTTGGCTGCTCGCTATGGATGGAATTCTTATTGTTATTACTTTTGTCTGAATGAGGAAGATTCTATTTCTAGGTAAGACAACAGCAAGTAAGGTTTTTCAAAAATAAATAGTTAATGTTTTCACAGTGTTATCTTGCTTGAGCTTTGTGCAACTTTTTAAATGGAGAGCGTTTGACGTTCCCACCACTTTCCGCATTAGTCATCCTAATAGCACTTCCTGGGAGGGGAATGGCTGAGACCAGCCTGTCTGGATCTTCTGACAAGTCCCAAATGATCCCCTGACCATCAAGAGGGGGTGATTTGCCTCCTATTCAGTGCAAATGAATCAAGGCTTTTGAGGTAGCCAGTTACTAATCACTAGGAATGCATCAGCACATATTGGTCAAAGGGGTGAAGCCTGTTGCACAATGTAACCAGACATTTTTGAGAAAACTTGTGTAACGCCATGGGCTAACGGTGTTAGTCTATCTTGTGTGATTTTTCCTTTCCATTTGCTGGTCTCTTCAGTTCCCATCCAAGTGAGGATCTGTTAAGTAGATTAACTTAAACCCGAGAGAGATAACATTAGTGTTTGAAGCATTACAAACAAGCATGGGATGGTTTATCTTTTAGGCTTCAGTTGGTTTACAATAAAAGTTGTATTCCAGTCAGTTGATTGCATACAAATCAAGTGCATGAAACACTGTTCCTTGACAGTTTTCAAGTTGCTTCATCATCTTTCAACTGTAGCTCTTGCCCTTAGTCCTCCAGGGTTAGTAGACAGACAGCTCAATCGGATGCTTAATAATAGTTACACTTCCTTGGATGCTCCAAGAGAAAAAGTTTGTAAAAACATCTGTGGAGAATCCAGTCCTTCACTGCCTGGAAGGATTAACCACATGAGACAACCCTTATGAATCATGTTTATTCCTCTTTCAGGCACTATTTGTATCCAAGCTTTGCAAAAGCCCAAATTCAAAAGATACGTTTCCTTTCCTGAGTATTGTTATTTACATAACTCTGGACCTTGGAGTTTAAGCTCATAAAAGCCAGTACATAAATGTTCTTCTTAAGCTTTTTAAAATTGTAGATGATCTTTAGCTACATTAGAGCATTTGCATTTTGGGAAGAGAAGTCTATTAAATGTCTGCTTTTGACTGTGAAATATAACTGAGATTGGCTAGCTGCTTGATGATTAAGACTGAACTTCCTCTGGGCAGAGAGAATTTCTGTTTGAGTCTCTGACCCATGGTTAAGAAATGTGAATATATGTGAGCTTGTATGGCAAATCATTCCTGTACTGATGGAGAAATGTGTGGAATTGATTTTGTTTGTTTCTTAGTTTCTAGGTGGATGCATCTTTTCTATTTCCCCTCCCCTTTTTCTCCTTCCTGTCTTGTTTCCCACCATTTCTGCTAACCCATTGACCCTCTGTTGAGTGATTTCCTAGTTTTGAAAAAACAGACTACAATGCTACTTCTAGTTGCAGATGGACTTGCTCTGTCACATTTTGACTCTGAGTTAAAAAACAGTTATGCTTTGGAGGCCTTTGATTTGATAGGAAAGCTTTCTCAGAGTCCATACCACTTTGCGTCCTTGGGTTATCTTAGAAATTCCCACTTGGAACTTTTACAGTCTTGGTTATTTGAAAGCAAATAAAACAGTTTGTGCTGATTTAGGACATCTCTTACCCAGTTAACTACAAAAGGCATGCATCTTAATCCCTCGCACTTCAATCAAGAAAGAGTTTCACAATTTGCATAGCTAGAACCATGTTATTTGGGCAAGTCATTTAATCTCTACGGTTCTGTTTCCTCATCTATAACATGTTTCTTCAAGGTGTAAAATTATATGATTCTATGATGTATTTTGGGTAATGTGCACATTACCCTTCATTGAATTGAAGTTGAAGGTCTGAAGCAAACACCAGAGCTACATAAAATCCAGTTTATAGACATGGGATAATATCCTAGCTCCCCACCATTTTTGAATTTGAACTACTTATATACCTTTCTGGGGTGGGTTCTTTCTTCTTTTTTTTAAGTTATTATATATATATATATATATATATATATATATATATATATTTTAATTATTTTATATTTTTAAAATTTATTTTTTATTGAAGTATAGTTGATTTACACTATTGTGTTAATTTCTGCTGTACAGCAAAGTGACTCAGTTATACATATATATACATTCTTTTTTACATTCTTTTCCATTATGGTTTATCCCAGGAGATTGGATATAGTTCCCTGTGCTATACAGTAGGACCTTGTTGTTTATCTATTCTATATGTAATAGTTTGTATCTACTAACCCCAAACTCCCAGTCCATCTCCCAATCCTTCCCTCCCCCACGTCCCCTCCCCCTTGGCAACTACAATTCTGTTCTCTACGTCTGTGAGTCTGTTTCTATTTCGTAGATAGGTTCGTTTGTGTCATATTTTAGATTCCACATATCAGTGATATCATATAGTATTTGTCTTTCTCTTTCTGACTTCATTTAGTATGATAACCTCTAGCTGTGCCCATGTTGCTGCAAATGGCATTATTTCATTTTTCCATTGTATAAATGTACCACATCTTCTTTATCCATTCATCTTTCGGTGGACATTTAGGTTGTTTCCATGTCTTGGCTGTTGTGAATAGTGCTGCTATGAACATAGGGGTGCATGTATCTTTTTGAATTACAGTTTTGTCTGAATATATGCCCAGGGTGGGATTGCTGGATCATATGGTAGTTGTATTTTTAATTTTTTGAGGAACCTCCATACTGTTTTCCATAGTGGCTGCACCAACTTGCACTCCTGAGGTAGAGGGTCTTTCATCCATGAAGTAGGGATAGTATTACCTGTCTCATAAGATTCTCATGAGAATCAGAGATAATTTTAATTAAAGAGATAAATTTCAAGTCCTTGAAATGGTGCCTGGCACTTAGTAGATGCTCAATAAATGTTAGTTCCTCTCTCTTAGAACCTAATAATAAAACTCTTAAATGCCCTAATTTCCTCTGAGTTTGTGAATCATTTCTCATCAGATAGATATTGGCATGATTGCCCCTCTTTATTGAGGGGAGGCCAAGTGGGACAAGGTGAAACCAAGCCCAAGATATCTGTCTCTTGCTGCAGACACAACTTCCTCATTTTTGTCATTAAGGGCTCTCAGCAGCGAAAACAACTTGGGATTTAACAGGAAAAAGCTATCAGCCAGGTTGACTCCTGTCAAAGGCTCCATGTCAATAAACATTTACAAGAAATGAAGCTTGATAAATGTGGCTTCATTCCAAAAAATGTGTGGCAAGGGCAGCTTTGTGCCTGATGCTAAGATCTTTCGAGATTATTTTTCCATTTGGCATCAGCTTCCCTCCAGTACAGAAGTAATTGAAACCCGAGTGCCTATGAAGAATTTCCTAGCCAGCGACACTGACTTGTTTTAACCAGGAAACAGTAACAGAGGAGATTTCCTTCTAAAATAAGACTTCCTTCTGCATTTAAGACCTAAGAATCCTCATCTTCTTACTGAAGATGAACCTGCCATTCTTCATGCTGGTCAAGCATAGCTGAGAGTTATTTTGGCCAAAGAAACTTTATTTGTTCAGGCTTTGTTATGCTGATGGAATTGTAGGATTCTGGAACTGAAAGAGGGCTCAAAAATGACTGAATCCTCCTCCTTCCGCCCTTGTAAGTGAATGAGATGAGCAAAGCTGGGAAGTCAGTGGAGCAATCAGGGCTCAGAGTAGAGAGTGAGCCAAAGACCTCATCCTTTTAGGAGAGTCAAGAGTCAGGACAGCAAAGTGAACCACCTAACCAAGATGGGCAAGAGGGAGGCTGCAGAAGGAGCCAGGAGAGGGGGACCAAGAAGGAGCTGGAAGAGAGTAGGTAGGATCCTGGACCATTGCTCCAAAGAGTGGGCGTATATGTGCCTTACAGTTTGCAGGTGCCTGGGGCATAGGAGGGTCAGGCTGGCTTGAAAATTCAGGCAGATGATAAAGTCAGACCTCATCATTTTTCACAAGAGAAAACTGCTGTATGGAGAAGCTAAGAGATAAAGCTAACATTGACATGCTGGTTGGTGGCAGAAAGCACTGGCTCTGGGGTCTCCAGATTTCGTGTTTATCTCTCTTTCCCAGGACTCATTTTTTCTTTGTTATTTAGTTCACGGGCCCCCATTTACACTTGAGCCATTCTGCTTATTACAATGATTCTCTGTTTCATTTACATTTCTTGTTTAAGGTGAGTAGAGGATGATATTCTGTTCAGGGTGGCCTATTTCTTATTACAAGACAAAGTTATAGTTAAAATGTGTCTGTTCAGGAACCTTCCTGTTCAGAAATGAATTCTTCACACAGAACAGCATTCATAAACATGGAGTGAGAGTGAATTTAGAAGTTGCAGAATAAGACTGTCTTTTTCTTATAGTTTTTCACTATCCTTTTTCTATGAGTTTAAAGAGGGTTTTATTTTCTTTTCAGCTTGTACTTTTCTGGTATCAAGGGGAAGTTATACAAAATTATTTAAAAAATCTTATTAGACTATTTTCCTTAAAATATTTGTATTAGTGGTATTTGTTTTATTAATAACAACTTGTAAATTTACATTTCAAAGTAATGAGTTCAGGGAAGTCTGGTTAAATACAGCAGAATGTATACTTGTGTTTATAGCCACTTCTTCATTAAATGAAACTTCATTAAAAGGAGAAATTTATTAGGAACTAAAAAAGAGATAAACCCAGAGAGCAAAGATTACCAGTGAAAGCAACATCACCAGATGAGAGAGGTCCATAAACTCTGGAAGACAGAAGCAGTTAGAGGAGCAGGAACTAACCTAGCAGAGTGTAGAACACTGAAATCCTACATGAGCAGAGGGAAAACCAACAAGAAGCACCCCAGCTTGTGCTGTGGAACCCTAGAAAGGCTAAAGAACCGGAAGCACCCGTTATCTCTGACGGCAAAGGTGAGATGTGGAGCAGAAAACAGATTGGCCGAATAGCCACCGGCAGATTGGTTGACAACAGACTGGTTGAATCTTTACCAGCTCTACCCCTATACCTCTTGTTCAGTAAGAGCTGCTCAATTTCCTTTTTTGTTTTTTAATGTTTACAGTGATTCACTTTACATTTTATATAGAAATGTGTCTTCACACACACATGAAATTGGGGAAAAGTTGGATTTAAAAATGCTCATTTTGGAATTAGTTTAATCCGGTGAACGTCTGAGTATTTACTGTGCTGAGATGATACAAAATGACTAAGGCAAAAATTTCTTCCCTCCGAGTCTCAGAACTAACTGGGGAGACAGACAGCTCAGCTAATTATAAACATGGCAGAATGTGCTCGAGGGCTGTGAGAGAGGCGTGGAGTACGACAGGATCACAGAGGGAAGAGCCCACAGTCGAGCCTGGGGGAGACGCGGAAGGCTGCAGAGCGGGGTGGGCATTGAGCTAGATCAGGAACTGTGCATCTGGGGAGGGAGAGGCTTTTGAGGGGCCAAGAGCAGTGTGAGGCACACTTAGGGAAAAAGTTTCTAGCTTCTGTCTCAGACCATCACTCAAATAGTACCACACTGTCCGACCGTGAAGCTCCAGAGAAAAGTAAGGAACTAGTTTTGTCGTTAGTGAGTTGCTCTTGCTGTTATCATTTAGTGAGAGCGCTTCAAGGGGTCTTCTAGGATAAGCAGGCCGGCACAGATAACCTTCTCTGGGGGTGTCATTCCCTGAATATCCAGGAACTCATTTGAGGGTGACTCCACTGATGGAAATATCAGACATCATGAAAGCCCTCAAGGAGATATCTTTGGGGGCACGTGGGGCTTAGTGAGAAGAGCCCACTTGGGCAGTCGCATTGGTCATAATCTCCAAGGCTGCTTCATCTGGTGTAGGGAGAATAGCAGTGAGAAGACAGTGAACTGACAGAGCCCCATGATCTACTGTGGGGCTGGAAAGCAAGGATCATGGTGTACGTAGCTTGGCATCCCCAGAGCCCATGTTGGTAACTTGCCAACTAGGAGTGAATGGTACTGAATTTCCCCTTCTTACCGGTAGAAGTTAGTAATGATCTTACCTGTTCTACCGACTTAGCCACTCCATAGCGATTAGTTAATTCAATAAATAATTCCTGAATACCTTCCATGTGCCAGACACAGTCTTGACTCATTCTTACCTCCTAAAAAGCACACCTGCCTCCTTGGGTTCCCTGGGTTTTGCAAGGATGAGCCTATTCCTAAATTTTCTTGCTACAAGTTCCCTGAGTCCTGGCTAACATCGACCCAAGTCACCATATTGTATTTGTCAGATTTTATGATTTAAAAATTTATTATTTGGGCTTCCCTGGTGGTGCAGTGGTTGAGAGTCCGCCGGCCGACGCAGGGGCCGCGGGTTCATGCCCCGGTCCGGGAAGATCCCACACGCTGCGGAGCGGCTGGGCCCGTGAGCCATGGCCGCTGAGGCTGCGCGTCCGGAGCCTGTGCTCCGCAGCGGGAGAGGCCACAACAGTGAGAGGCCCGCATACCGCAAAGAAAAAAAAATTTATTATTTGACCCTTCAGTTCTGAATTTTATTGGCTACTTATAATGATTTATGTTCTACTTATTTACCTAACCATTTGGAGTTCTAAGAGTTGTTTCATAAGCATCAAAACTGACTGGACTGGATTAAGTATCCGTTTAAAAAGTTCCTAGCATTTGCTACAAATGCCAAACTTAACAAGTGCAAGGTTTATTTTGAAATCACAGGGGTGAAATTGTATGGTCTTCAATGTCCATGAGGGAACAGATTTTCCCCTGCATTCTGGACCACAATTTATTATTGTTTAAATCAATGCATGACTCTTTGCATACCAGCCTGTACTTTGGGTCATACGGACTTAACCTCAGAACAAAATCACTTTGTTCAATGAAAAACAGGGCCCCTCCAGTCCTCTGGACCCCTTTCCATGTATTCCATAAGAAAAAAAGTTTATTTGACTGCATGATAACCTCAAGCATAATTCCTCATAGAAATAACCTGACAAATGTCTTCCCCACTCTGCCGCAGAGGGGAACTTAATACCGGCTGTAGCTTAACTCCTGCAAGGCAGGTAGACAGTACTCCAAAAAAACAATAGCTTAGGAGAGCAGGCACTTCTTAACAAAATAGTAATAACGAAACATTCTCATATGTATTCAAAGTTCTTTTACATACATTCTCAATGTTATCCTTTCAGTAGTTCCAAGTCTTTCACGGTATTATGCTACTAAAACAATTTTCTAGAATCATGGAAACTGCTTCAGCTTTAATTCCCCTAAAAGCAAGGTGGTTAGTAGGTGAGCAGGGTTTTGAAAGTTTCTGACATGTCTGTGGTTTATCCCCACTTTTAAGAAGGCATTTGTCCAATAGCCCCCATATTTTGGTGTCATCTTAGAGATGGAGGTGCTGCTCCTTAAGGGACTGCTACATGAATTTGGGTCTCCTGGTATAATATTTTGTGATCTTGCTTGGCTAAGGGTATCTAAGATTCTTTTTTTTTTTTTGCGGTATGTGGGCCTCTCACTGCTGTGGCCCCTCCTGTTGCGGAGCACAGGCTCCGGACGTGGAGGCTCAGCGGCCATGGCTCACGGGCCTAGCCGCTCCGCGGCATGTGGGATCCTCCCGGACCGGGGCACGAACCCGTGTCCCCTGCATCGGCAGGCGGACTCTCAACCACTGCACCACCAGGGAAGCCCTTTAAGATTCTTAGGTGTGATAGAAAAATACTTCTGTGTGTTTCTCCTTTATTCCCATACTAGTAGCATGCTCACTACACTTCTGACACCAGATGTGTATTTTATTTCCCCCCAAGCAATTCTCTGTGACACCAGCTGGGTGTCCTACAATTCGGTTCAATTCTGACACTAACTGGAGTTAGCTCAGATCCCACAGGTTAAGGGCTCAGTCACAAGAGACTGTCCACCTACTTCAGACACCAATCGCAAGTAGCAGTAGGTTCCTAGGTTACCTGCAATTTCTATGTGACTTGGCCACAAATGGGAGGTTCCTATGACTTCCTTCTTGGATTCATTCATTAACTAGAAAATCTCACAGAACTCAGGGAGACACTTACTGATGTTTATCAGTTTATTATATAATAAAGGATATAGATAAAGAGGTACATAGGGTGAGATCTGGAAGGGTCCCTAGTGCAGGAGCTTCTGTCCTCGTGGAGTTGGATTGTGCCACCCTCCCTGTACGTGGATGTGTTCATCAACCCAGAACCTCTCTGAACACTGTACTTTGGGGATTTTTATGGAAGCTTCATTACATAGGCTTAATTAATGGGTCATTGACTCAATTTCCAGCCCTCTCCCCTCTCTGGAAAATGGAGGCGGGGTGTGGTGAGGCTGAAAGTTCCAAGCTTCTAATCATAGTTTGGTCTCGCTGGCAACCAGCTTCCATTCAGGAGCCCACCGAGAGTCACCTTGTTGGAACAAAAGACATTCCTATTACCCAGGAAATTCCAAGGGCTTTAAGAGCTCTATGTAAGGAACCAGGGTCAAAACCAAATATTAGAACAAAAGATGCTCCTAGGGCTCTTATCATTTAGGACATTTCAAGGGATTCAGGAGCTCTGTTCCAAGAACTGGGGTCAGAGACCAATATATATGTATTTTCTATTATTTCACATAGAAGAGAAGATTTTATTTAAACTATTTAAACTTTGTAAGGTGGAAGCTCCAGGGCTCTATATGTCTACTGTAACCTTTAGTAACCTTTGGGGATAGGACTAGTGCTTTATAAAATTGCAACAAAGGCACATCTTGCTCCCTGCCTTTCCACCTCTGATATGCATTGTCAGTCCCCCAAGGCCCTCCTGGTCTGGTCTCTCTGATCACTGTTTATTGCTCTCCCTGTCACTTGGGGTGTGTGCGTAGTGGGCAGTCATTTTTCTGTTTGTCTAACACATTTTTTTTGTCTGAGAATTACCCTCCTCCCTTACTGAATATTTTGAGAACTTCTCCCCTTACTCACCATGGGGTTCCAGTGAAAGCTGTCATCTTCTATGAATGTATACTATGGCCCTCATGGCCGTAGCTGATTAGCCCAGAGTTGGCATTGACTGAGTCTGGGCCAATCAGAATCCTTCCCTGTAATTTTAAAAAACTGGAGTGAAGAAGAAAGTCAGTCCCTCTCTGGAGGGTCCAGTGGTGGGTGGTAAAGCTCAGGAGAGCTCTTGAGGTCTTATTTCTTGCCATGCAGAGGAGACCAATGTGCAGTGAGAAATGGTGCTGCTATGTAGAGAGAAGCAGAAATGAGAGATGGAACCAGGATGTAAGTGCTTTCTGGTTGCAAGTGCTCCTAAGCAAAGCTGGATCCTCGCCTTTCTCTCGGTTTGGTCCTTAAACTTTTCCTTGGATTTCGTGGTCTAATGAATCCCCCTTTCAATGCTGCTAGTTCAAATTGGATTTCTGTCACCTGCAACCAGAAGAGTCCTGTCTGATACCCCCTCCCCCTCCCCCTCCCCCCTTCCTCCAGCATTTGAAAGATACCTATCTTGTAACTCATCTTTTCTGGGCCCCAACCATCAACTATCTAATTTGGTCAGATAATAGTTACACACAGTTTGGAGGAAACAGTGTTCCCACTAAACTCCGGAGACACTTCCCTACTTTGTTATCTTATCAATTATTGATACTAAGGTGGGATTTTCGGGCTTGGCAGAAGGTTGTTAAGAGGCTTGGTGATATGCCTCAAATAACAGAGGGATAGATTAATGGGACCCTGCCACTGCATGAACACCTGCTTTTGGAATATAGAGCTGTTGACTTGGCATACTTTGCTGACGAAAGTATTGAAGAAATACGAATGTGAAAGAGAAAATCTGGTTGTAGTTTTGTGAAACTGTGTAATTTATGCCAATACAATTTCTTGATAATATCTGAATTAGATTTTAAGGAGTTCTGTCTGTTCTATCTGATGGATTTCTCAATTTTGCTTACCAATTCTCTGTCTGAATGTTGTAACTTTTCAGGTTGACTTAACTTTCTAGGAGTAAAAACATTAATACCTCAAATGAAAGAAAGTCCTGAAAGGCGTGAATTGGATAGAGAAGGGAGAAAATGTAGAACTTGAAAAGGACAAAAAGAACAGAAAAGGAACACAACAAAGGAGATGGGAAAATAAGTGAAGGAGTGATAGGCAAGTATCATGAAACAGGAGAAAGAAGAGATCAGTGAAACCCAGAAGAAATTAAGTAGGGAGCATGGATCTTCTTCTGTTTTGGAAGAAATGGAGAGCTTCTCATGCTTCCAGAAGGGAAAAAAGTCAAAAGTAACAGCAAAGTTCCAACCCACGGTTTCCTGTCCAGCTGGAGTGAGTGGTTAGCTAAGGAATGAACGCCAGCAGTATGAGTCTAGTAGCCTTTCCTACGCACTTACAGTTCGGGTTGGTTCTGATCTGGCTCAGGCCATGATATTCTGAGCCAGAGTAAGTTCTGTCCAATTTGGGACTGGATCCAGTTTCAGCCGGGCTTTTGGTGCAGAAAGATGCTGCCGGGAACATTCTGACATCCCGAGTCCCATTCCCTGGCCTCTCCTTATGGGAAGACTTAAAGACAGGGACTCTTGTAATGCTCTGGCTAGCTTCCTCCTTGACTTAGAACTCTAGCATGAGTCTGCCCATCTCCTTGGAAACACAGCTCCTAGTTTAGGTTCTGGAGTGAGTGAGCTAAGTTCTTGCCCCAGAAGATGATACGTCTGTCATGTAGTCTCATTTTTCTCCGTTGTTTTCCTTTCTTTTGTGTTGGTTAGATGAGCTATTTTCTTACATTTTCATTAACTCATGCCTCCACTGGCTTGTAAAGCACAAAGAATCAGCTGATTCATCTAGAAAACAGCTTCATGCTCCCTACACACTGTGGATTCAGCATAAATGCAGTTTAATCCTATCACCTCCCAGACAAAGTCAGCCTTTCAGTTCCTTCTTGAAGGGTGAGCCAGAACAATAGGAGAGTGTTTCAGCGGTTTCAGAATAGTTAGGAGCAAGAATGTCACAAGCCGTGGAATACACAAAACCTTTGCCAGCCAATATGTTTGATAGATGATAAATGTGTTTGTAAAATAAATCCACACTTGGGCAGGGACCCATTATCAACAGCTGCGAAGCTTTAAGAGGATATCCTGCAGGGATACTTTCACAAACATAAAAACACATAAATAAATACCAGGGTTGTTTCAGATGGACTCTGTCACCACTAAAAGTTCACCTTTCAGAGGTAAAATGTCACCATGAGAATTTCATTGCTTCAAGGATGACCTGAGCTATGTTATTTATGGACTAGAATTCAGGACTTTTTGCTCAATATGCCACTTTACTGAGCTGGAGATCAAACGGAGCAGAGATGGTGGAGAGTTGTTTTGTGTTGTGAGAGAGCAGCGCGATGGTCCCAACTGCTAAACCAGCTGCATTATAAATAGCCCACGTAGAGCAGATGCAGTGTGGGTTGGGGAGAGCTGCGGGACATATTTGTGAATGAAATGGTTAGTCACGTAAAACTCTCTATAAATATCGAAGGGCAACTGATACGTATTTTTATGAAAAAGCTGAATTGAAAAGTTAGATCGAAGACTTAATGGTAACGTAATGGCCAGTCTTCATGAATTCAGTGTCTTAGTGAATCTGTATTTCATTTTATGCGGTCCTCCAAGCCAGAAAACTGAGCAGGAACTCTCTTTCTCCTGCATGCCCCACGTCCAGCCGGCCATCAGGCCCTTCATTTCCACCACTTAGATATTTATTGAGTCTAGTCTCGCTTTTTTTGTTTTCAAGTTTTATGGAGATATAATTGACATGTAACACTGTATTAGTTTAAGGTGGACAACACAATGATTTGATACATGCATCTATTGTGAAATGATCACCACAATAAGTTCAGTTAACATCCATCACCACACGTAGTTGCACTTTTTTTTTTTTCTTGTGAGGAACTTTGAAAATCTACTCTCTCAGCAACTTTCGAATATCCAGTATAGTATTGTTAACTATAGTCACCATGCTGCACATTACATCCCTAGGACTTGTTTATCTTATACCTGGAAGTTGGTACCTTTTGACCACCTTCACCATTTCACCCCCTGCCACCTCTGGCAATGACCAGTTGGTTCTGTTTCTATGAGCTTGTTTTTATAGATTCCACACATAAGTGAAATCATACAGTATTTGTCTTTCTCTGTCTGACTTATCTCAGCATAATACCATCAAGGTCCAACCATGTTGTTGCAAATGGCAGGATTTCCTTCTTTTTTAAATTAGCCCCGCCCGCCCTTAAACTCCATAACCAATAACCTTGGTTCAGTTTGCAGTGAGTCCCCAACATACAAACGAGTTTGTAAGTCCGATTTGTTCGTAAGTCCAACAAAGTTAGCCTGGGTACCCAACTAACATAATCAGCTATATAGTACTGTACTGTAATATGTTTATAATACTTTTCACACAAATAATGCTTTAAAAACAAACACGAAAAATAAACATTTTTAGTCTTACAGTACCGTACCTTAAAAGTACAGTAGTACAGTACAACAGCTGGCATACAGGGGCTGGCATCGAGTGAACAGGCAAGAAGAGTTACCGAGTGGAGGAGGGAGAGGAGGTGGGAGATTGTAGAGCTGAAGGATTGTCAGCAATAGCAGATGGAGGGCAAGCTGCAATTTCACTCGCGCCTGACGTTATGGCACAGGTTCTGGTTCCTTGCTGGATTCAGTTCTATCTACCCTCTTGAAAAAAACGATCCAGTGATGTCTGGGTAGTAGCTCCTTTTTTCTCATCATAGATGACATGGTAGCACTGGATTGCATTCTGAATGGCTGCTGCATCCTTCGTGTACTGTTCTATGTTCAGGTTCTTTGCCTCAAAAACTACCAGTGCCTCCTCAAATAAAGAAAATCCCCTTGCCGTTTCCTGTGTCGTGAATCTCTTCAGTTCTTCAGTTACTTTTTCTTCCTCTTGTCCCTTTTCGTTCTTTCTTTGGGCCTCCAATTCCATCAGGTCTTCATTAGTAAGGTCCTCGTGTTGCACAGCAAGGAGTCCAATGTAGTCATCCTCTTGCAGATCTAGCTCCAGCTTCTCGCTGAGTGTCACTAAGTTGCTAAAGACCTCTTTGGACTCCTCATCCACCTTTTCAAATCCACAAAAATCGTGAACAAACTGCGGGCAAAGTTTCCTCCAAATCTCATTACTGGTAATGGCCTTGCTCCACTCTCTCAATTATTTTCACTTTTGTTTCCATCGTTATCACTTGGCGCTTCTTAGCAGTACCAGCCACATCACCACTGCTTTTATGCTTGC
The DNA here is from genome assembly GCF_000442215.2 of Lipotes vexillifer. NCBI lineage: Eukaryota > Metazoa > Chordata > Mammalia > Artiodactyla > Lipotidae > Lipotes > Lipotes vexillifer. Next base: position 1,626,941 of record NW_006792881.1, on the reverse strand, counting down.
TTTCGGACATCCTAGGCTTGAAATAAAGGTTCTGGACTATCGTACTCTATACAGTACTGTACAGTAAAGTACACAAAAGCACAACCACTTGTAGAGGATGCACGCACGTGACAATGTACGCCAGACATGTGAACTAACTTACATGATTGGACATGCGAACACACGTTCGCATCTTTGAAAGTTCGCAACTTGAAGGTTCGTATGGAGGGGACTTACTGTATATGAGATGTTTCTGACTGAGATTCCACCCCATTTTCACAAGCCCTTGTCTCACCCATCCAACACACCTTCCATCCAGCTCAAGAAAGCAAATGCTTGCTTAAGGTACCTGTCTCAATGCTCCCCATCTCTTTGTAAAGGATAAAAAAAATGTAAATTCCTGAGTGTGGTATATAAAGCCCAATGTGATTAGCCTGCTTAATTGCTTCAGTTATCCCCCTGCCGCCACAGACACATTTGTTTTTTTTTTTTTTCTTGCGTTATGCGGGCCTCTCACCGTTGTGGCCTCTCCCATTTGCGGAGCACAGGCTCCGGACGCGCAGGCTCAACGGCCACGGCTCACGGGCCCAGCCGCTCCGCGGCACGTGGGATCCTCCCGAAACGGGGCACGAACCCGCGTCTCCTGCATCGGCAGGCGGACTCTCAAGCACTGCGCCACCAGGGAAGCCCCACAGACACATTTGTATGAAGCTAACTAGGATTCCCTGGAAAAAAAATCATGACTTTTTTCTCTGTCCACTGCATTAGTGCATGGTGTTCTCCTAGCTTTGGATGGCCTGTCCACACTCACCCCAGCCTTCTCTGGCCTACCAAAGTCTTACTTATCCTTCATAATTTGGTTCCAAAGTCTCTTCCAGTCTCCTCTGTGAAGCATTTCTTGAGCATCCCTGCAGAGTTAGAGAAGCATAATGAATGCTTATTTACTTTGCTGTTCAGCACCTGCACACCCTTTTTGGGGGCACAGTTTTACTTTGATGGCACCCCTTTCCCATTTCAGTCCATGTGCTTCAAGTGAGACTGATGTCATCCCTGGGCCTCAGGGAGTGGACCATGGGACTGAGGCTGAATCAATCTGTGTAGTCCATCCCCTTGGCCACAGCCATTTTCAGGCATGGTCATGTGATCAAAAGTGGGCCAATCAAAGTCAAATGAAATTCAATTCTGGTCCTGCTGTTTGAGCTATTGAGGAAGCAGAGTTTCTTGTTATTGAACTAGAGGTTGTGAAGCTATGAACCTGCAGTGGCTAGAAAGCATCCCATGGAGTCAAAATTGGAACTTATCTAGAGGAAGAAAAGCTGGAAGGAAGAGCCCAGAGAGACATTGTTTGTGACTGAACCAAGCCCCTCAGCAGACAAGATCCAATATTAACCCCTCAGTTCTGTGACCCCGTAAAATACCCCTTTTTTTCTCTTTTGCTTAAGCCAGTTGAGTTTGGGTTTTCTGTCACCTGTAACTCAAATAATCCCAACTGATACCTCAATTATTTATCTCTGTTTCATAGCATCTTATATATCCTCATATTTTGCCCTTGTCCTACTGTGGAGATTTGACTAAAACCTACTGCCTGGTTGAAGGTAGAGAATCTAGGGCTTTCCTGTCTAAGGGAGGCATGGAAATCAACTACCAAGGGCTTCCTTCAATGTTATTGACTGAGCATATTACATATCTGGCATAGCATTGTATGCCTGGAGGAAGAATGGATAAAAACTGGAGAAGGCAAAAGTAGAAGGACATAGGGCAAGGATAGAGGTGGTTTCTATACTAAATACGGGAAGATGGAATTACCTCTGGGTCTTTGCCTCTATTCAGATACAAAGAAAAGGAAGGATTGAGTTGAGAAAGGAAGAAGAATGGAGGTTTCTACCCCAGCCACTCACAGTAGTGAGGACCAGGGAAGATATTGCCCTCCCATTTATATTTTCAAAGAATATGGAGTCAGGAGTCAGATGAACCTAGACTTGACCTGCCTTAATCATGGTTCCCATGGAAATTGATCATGAGCATAGGCATTTTCACAACTTTCACAAGGGGAGTCCTTGACTATTTAGAATTTAGGTGAAACCAAAGCAATATAATTTCCTAAGGTGGCAACCTAGAGACCAAGGGCTAACTTAATAGGTCAGTTTAAGAATGACAGCCTAGGGCTTCCCTGGTGGCGCAGTGGTTGAGAGTCCGCCTGCCGGTGAGGGGACATGGGTTCGATCCCTGCTCTGGGAAGATCCCACCCGGTCTGGGAAGATCCCACATGCCGCGGAGCGGCTGGGCCCGTGAGCCATGGCCGCTGAGCCTGCGTGTCCGGAGCCTGTGCTCCGCAATGGTAGAGACCACAACAGTGAGAGGCCCGCATACAGAAAAAAAAAAAAAAAAAAAAAAAAAAAAAAAAAAAAAGAATGACAGCCTAGTGATCCATGGTGATGCTCAACAGGGCCCTGATGGCCCTTGTCCAACCCTGGATTTGCTCCAGATGTCCCCAGGAGCTCTGTTTGATAGTTTGACAGTATGTTATTTCAAAATTCCCTTGGATTAAGGAATAGGCCAAAGACTATTAGATATCACTGGAGTTGATGTTCCTTATTCTGGAAGAAAGAGGTACTATAGTTAATAACAAAGAGTCCACCGTTAGTCAAACACACACGTGGAATCTAGAAACATTTCAAATGGACTATTTCAGATCCAAGTGATATATCCTACTTACTTCCAAATTTTCAGGGTGGTGGGAATTAGAAAATTCAACTTATCCTTAGTCTTAAGTGCTTGGGACATGTCATGTGGTCAACCATATGGGTAACTAAGACTCTCTTTTGTCCCCTCTCCCTGACAGTCTCTCTGCCTCTTTCCTTGCCTTATAGCTCCTTAGTGCTCTGCTTCTTTATTCTTCCTTTCCTCCCACCTTTTCTGTCTAATTTTGTGTCTAGCTTCAGGGGAGTGTTGTCTGACATTCTTTGCTTTCCTGGGGGTGGGAACAGGAATGAAGTGGGGGCTTTGGGTCCTAAATGGAGAGGAGGGCTGGGAAACATTCTCTTTGAAGATAATCTTAGGATAGAAAATTTAAGTAATTGGATTGCTAATGTTAGTTTTCTGCTAACAATTCCCCTTGTTATTCCATTAAAAGGGTTTATTCTTCTACTTATCCTTGGGTTACCTTACAGAACCCAGGTATCTTGGTAGGTACCAGGATCCAAGAGCAGGTATGGTAAAGGCCTGTTACATGAGAAAAGTTAACCGCACAAAGGATCACCATGCTCCTGAGATCTAGGGCAGAAGACACTCAGATATTCTTTTAGGCTTTTACTTGGCCACATAGCAATTGCCTCATTTTATGGCTTTTGGATTAAAATTCCTGAACTGAGAAATCAGGGTGTGAGTGGCTTATATTTTCATGGTTTCCACTAGGAAAAGGAATTATGGTCTCGGAAAGGACAGCAATATCTTCTTGATTTTCTACCATCTCAAAACAGATGGAGCCCTGGCTCAACTTTGCCTTTGGCTCTGCTAAGCAGTTACTATATGGAAGTTGAATGTGACTCCAGTTACATGCATTATATTTATCCCATTGTGTTTTAACTACTTTTTTACTTATTTATCACTTCCCATTAGACCATAGGGCCCTGGAAGTCTGCCTTTTCACCTCTAAGACTCCATTGCCCAGCAAATGCTTGAAGCATTATTGATGCTTTTCTCTGTTGAATGCAAGGGTGAGGTAACCACATAGAGAACATCAGGAATGTTTATTTAAAGTTTTCAGAAGGGATTTGGGAACATTTTCTTGATTTTCTCAAGTGTGGAGCACCTTTATTGACAAAACTTTTCTTTAAAGAAGCAATGATAAAAATAAGTATAAAGAGGTTGAATAAACAGAAAAATAGTCACTGTTGACAATGTTTCTCAAAACGTGGCTGGCAGACCACCAGCTTCCTCCTGAAAGCATGTTTGTGGTATACATTGCTGTTTTTCTCTCTCTTATTCTGTGTCCCCCACCCCCAAAATATTCTCCCACAATTTATTAAGTTTATTCTTGCTTCAAATGAAATAAATCATATATGGTTTTTAGTTATCATTTTGAGAGGAAGGAATTGAGGCCATTGGAAATACAATGCTTTGTCCTAATGCCCAGTGAATCCCTGGCCTCAGACCTTCAGACTACACTGTAGGCTAAAAAGTTTCCCCCCCCCCCCCCCCCCCCCATTTTTAACATCCTTCTTGAGATTGGGCTGGGTGCCCTTTCCTGACCATTTTGTAGCAGGTTGAAGAAATGGCAGTCAGAAAGATGTAGAGATATATGGGTTTGTTTTCTGAAAAAAAAAATGTAACTCAAGGATTTAAAACTTTTGTATTTTATTAATATGGTCACCAAAATTACCCATCCAGATCAATGAATATTTATATTACAAACACAAAATCGTTTATCCTCAGAGATACTAGCTGTTCATAAATTTTACCCAGAAAATTTTCAAAAGGATAGGATGTATATTTTACATGTAGTTTCTTTACACACACACATTATTTGTTTCCTTCTTAGTCTCTTCTTGGTGGGCTATAGAATTATTTTGCTGGGTAAATTATGGAATAATTGCTTGGTAAGCTCACAAAAGAAGTTAAAGTGGAAAAGGATTAGTTTCTAGGCATACAAACTTTTCTCTAAGTCACAGAGGAGCTGAGCCTGATATTTTTAAGGATTAGCAATGACCAAAATATGTCCCTTCTGCTGGGTGGCTGCTAAAAATGTGTCCATAGCGGGACAGGGGTTCACTTTATAACTTAATCTCTCCTATTCTCTCCTCTCCTCTCTTCCCTTCTTTTCTCTTGGCTCCCCTCCACTTTCCTCCCCTCTTTTTTTTTTTCTCTTTAATTTAATTTTATTTATTTTTTTATACAGCAGGTTCTTATTAGTCATCCATTTTATCCACAGCAGTGTATACATGTCAATACCAATCGCCCAATTCATCACACCCCCACCCCCACCCCCCTGCGGCTTTCCCTCCTTGGTGTCCATACATTTGTTCTCTACATCTGTGTCTCAATTTCTGTCCTGCAAACCGGTTCATCTGTACCATTTTTGTAGGTTCCACATACATGCGTTAATATACGATATTTGTTTTTCTGACTTACTTCACTCTGTATGACAGTCTCTAGATCCATCCACGTCTCTACAAATGACCCAATTTCGTTCCTTTTTATGGCCAAGTAATATTCCATTGTATATATGTACCACAACTTCCTTATCCATTCATCTGTCGATGGGTATTTAGGTTGCTTCCATGACCTGGCTATTGTAAATAGTGCTGCAATGAACATTGGGGTGCATGTGTCTTTTTTTTTTTTTTTTTAACATCTTTATTGCGGTATAATTGCTTTACAATGGTGTGTTAGTTTCTGCTTTATAACAAAGTGAATCAGTTATACATATGCATATGTCCCCATATCTCTTCCCTCTTCGTCTCCCTTCCTCCCACCCTCCCTATCCCACCCCTCCAGGCGGTCACAAAGCACCAAGCCAGTATCCCTGTGCCATGCGGCTGCTTCCCACTGGCTATCTACCTTACGTTTGTTAGTATATATATGTCCATGTCTCTCTCTCGCCCTATCACAGCTCACCCTTCCCCCTCCCCATATCCGCAAGTCCGTTCTCCAGTAGTCTGTGTCTTTATTCCTGTTTTACCCCTAGGTTCTTCATGACATTTTTTTTTCTTAAATTCCATATATATGTGTTAGCATACGGTATTTGTCTTTCTCTTTCTGACTTACTTCACTCTGTATGACAGACTCTAGGTCTATCCACCTCATTACAAATAGCTCAATTTCGTTTCTTTTTATGGCTGAGTAATATTCCATTGTATATATGTGCCACATCTTCTTTATCCATTCATCCGACGATGGGCACTTAGGTTGTTTCCATCTCTGGGCTATTGTAAATAGAGCTGCAATGAACATTTTGGTACATGACTCTTTTTGAATTTTGGTTTCCTCAGGGTATATGCCCAGTAGTGGGATTGCTGGGTCATATGGTAGTTCTATTTGTAGTTTTTTAAGGAACCTCCATACTGTTCTCCATAGTGGCTGAACCAATTCACATTCCCACCAGCAGTGCAAGAGTGTTCCCTTTTCTCCACACCTTCTCCAGCATTTGCTGTTTGTAGATTTTCTGATGATGCCCATTCTAACTGGTGTGAGGTGATACCTCAGAAATATGGAACACTTCACCAATTTGCGTGTCATCCTTGCATAGGGTCCATGCTAATCTTCTCTGTATTGTTCCAATTTTAGTATATGTGCTGCAGAAGAGAGCACTCCCTCTCCTCTTCTCTTCTCTCCTCTTGTTTTCTTTTCAAAAATGCTCCATATGTTAAGGACAAACACTTATCAGGGTATTTGGTTGGAGTAACATCTTGTCCTTACTCTCATTTGGGGACCCTTTTGTGGCCCAGGCATTTAGGCTGTCTGATGCCTTTCAAGTTGCCCCAAGACACTCAAGCTTTGGGTAAGCTGAGGTTACTCCCAATCCTACAAGAGAAGCATCCAGGTTTCTATATTTTATATTTTCAATGACTATGTAGGGTCAAGTAGAATGGTTGGGGTGAGGAGTGTCTTTTGGCTGAAGGTAGAATGGTGGGGATAAGAAATAATTCACTGATAATAATGTTAAGATGGAATTAGAACTTTACATTTTCAATCAATCAAAATTTTTGGAAAAGTTTTAATAACTTGAGAAAATAGTGCCTCACCTCAATTTGCTCACTGTAGCACTCTTTTCTGTTGGTTTTATGTTTCCCTAGACAACGGTTTCAATAAGATGAATATATCATTGACCTTCCTCTATGGGTATCTGGAAGAAAACAAAGGAATCATAAAAGAGTATTTCTATTCTTGCATGGAAACTGCTATAATACTAAAAAGTGCTGTTCTGTTTTATAGTGGGAACCATGCAGTAATAGAGTCTTTATGATGAGGTTTCTTGGAATTTTTGTAATGCATGTGGATTTGAAGATGCAGATGGGATGTAAGTCATTAAACATTAGACCATGGCAATAAGTATGCCACTGTTCTTTTGGTAATGTACAGAACTGTGTTTTTTTGGTTTTTTTTTTTGCGGTACGTGGGCCTTTCACTGTTGTGGCCTCTCCCGTTGCGGAGAAGGAAACCTGAGGGACCAACAGGCAGCTATTGCGGAAGCCCCCAAGCCAACCAAGCAGCCATGAACCCTTCCAAAAGTTTTACCTGAGAATCCATCCTACAGGTAGCTCTGGATTGGACTTGGTCTGGCAAAAGGCCTTGAAGAAAGGAAATCCAAAAAAGAGGGGATATATGTATACATATAGCTAATTCACTTCGCTGTACAGCAGAAACTATCTTTTTTTGCGGTACGCGGGCCTCTCACTGTTGTGGCCTCTCCCATTGCGGAGCACAGGCTCCGGACGCGCAGGCTCAGCGGCCATGGCTCACGGGCCCAGCCGCTCCGAGGCATGTGGGATCCTCCTGGACCGTGGCACGAACCCGTGTGCCCTGCATCGTCAGGCGGACGCTCAATCGCTGCGCCACCAGGGAAGCTCCAGAACTGTGTATTTTTGTGTATGCATGCCTGTATGGGCTTTCATTTCAAAAGATAAATATATTTAAAAAACTTTGACAAATAAAGTGCTTTTTGACTATTGGTTAGTTAAGGCAAAAAAAAAATGATGGCATGAATCATGTATGCAGTGATTTAGTGGACTCCACACTCATATTGAGAGTAAATCCTCTTAAGATGCCCCTATGAAAAAAAGTTTTTATATGATATAGAGTTTATATATCTATATTTAAAATTTTATTCCTAACAAATTTTCTCTTATGAGATTTTTTTAAAAATTAGCTGCTGTTTCTTGGAATAATGTTTAAGAAGGAATTTACTGTATATATATGTGGGATTTACGATTTTGAAATTTTCTTGTCTTTTTTTTCTTAAAAGTCAAAAAAACTGTGAAGATCAAAGGAATCTCTTTTTCAGATTATCCAGGAGTAGAATTTGGGATTTTATTTTAGGAGAAGTATTGAGTACATTCAGAAAATATGAAAAGATAAAACAACAAAACTCCCAGCTGGAGTGAGGAAAATTAAACCCTTACAGACATTTTTATCTCTGGCCAATTGGTGATTTTCCAACAGGGTCTGTCTTTTGAAATCTGTTTTTTTCTCTTCAAAATTAAACCGCAGTTGTGTCTTAAAAAGGAAACACTCCACCATTATGTCTATCATGACTCTATAAATTTTCTTTCACAAAGGAAAAAAAGAGTGTTTCTGAGAGTCTTGGAGTAGTCAACCAGGTGATTTCACAGTTGGATTCACATTGTCTGCATTCTTCCCTGTAATATTTCCTTAGCCTATAGAATATAGAATAAATTCTATAGTGAAACCTCAATAGCATCAGAAGTCTTTCCTGAGAACAAGAAGTCTCACTGTTTATTGTAGCACATATAATATTCATGAAGTGTTTACAGGAGGCCTTTAAATTTCATTATATTAACCATACCTGATGATCTGTTTGGCTCAAGAAACTTTGGCCTAGTGAAATATTCAAGATATACAGCTATGAAGAGAAGGTCACCAGTATAGCAGAAGACAAAAGTAACCAAACTGTCTGTATGTATTATGTACATTCCCTGTACCTGCCATTATGCAAGGAGCTATAGGGAATATAGCAGATGACACAGCCCTCGTCTATAAGAAATTGACACCTGGAAGGAGATTTAGAGGCAGAAAAGGTATTAGCATGTTCTTGGAGACAGAGGTCTCAGCTGTAGTCATAATAGCTAACGGGAGAGAAAAAAAAGGCAAGAAACAATTCTTAGACTTCAGAAGACGTGTAACTATAAAGTATTAGAGTCTTACTTTTAACACAACACTCTTTGACTTTACTTTTATAAATTAACAGTCACCATACTTTGCTTTTCAAATGGCTATAGCTTCCTTTCGGCATTGTTGTGTGTTGATCCCCTCGTATCTCATATCTGTCTCCTAAGGACCTAGGAGCTTAATTAATGAGTGTTTGCAAGTATCACCAGTAATTACTACCCTCCTCACCTGATAGATCTGCTCTGCTGTAGGGCAGGTGACGGGTTAGTAGAGACCACTATTATCAGAAATAATTAGCCATTTAGCCAGAGGGGAAGGCTTAGTGGCCTAACCAAGGGCTTTACCCATCCAGGTGGGATCACGGGGGTCTATGCAGCCTCTTTGTCTCAGAACCAGCAAGTTTGCTATTTGTGTCTTTTGGCTAACAATTTTTCTTCCCTCAAAAATCTTTGAAAAGTCACCAGGGTACCAGCTGGGAGAAGCATACTGGACTTTGGAGGACCAAGAGCATTTGCCCCTTCACTAGAGTACTCTGAAATGTTTTCCTACAGTCCCTCTTGTGGCACTTTGTTTCCTGGATTGACTGCTCCAACAGACATGCTCAGGGAGTCTGCAAGAGCAGCAGAACAGGGATAACAATGGGCAGTCCTGGGGACAGCTGGAGGCGGAGACATGCTGTATGTATTAAATCTTCATGGACAGAGAAGATGAAAAGTGGGGTCACATAGGAACCCCAGACTGAAAAACCTAAGGGCAGATGTGCTGAGATACAGCACTCCATTTAGGATAAACCTCTTTCTCACATGGACATTTCTATGTAAGATGCTCCAGAGTGGGTATTCACAGGTACTTATTTAATGAACACTAATCATTTTTTAAAATTTTATTATTATTATTATTATTTTTTTTAGATGTTGGGGGTAGGAGTTTTATTTATTTATTTATTTTTGCTGTGTTGGGTCTTCGTTTCTGTGCGAGGGCTTTCTCTAGTTGTGGCAAGCGGGGGCCACTCTTCATCGTGGTGCGTGGGCCTCTCACTATCACGGCCTCTCCTGTTGCGGAGCACGGGCTCCAGACGCACAGGCTCAGTAGTTGTGGCTCATGGGTCTAGTTGCTCCACGGCATGTGGGATCCTCCCAGACCAGGGCTTGAACCCGTGTCCCCTGCATTAGCAGGCAGATTCCCAACCACTGCGCCAACAGGGAAGCACCCTAAAATTTATTATTTTTTAACTTTTTGTTTTATATTGGAGTATAGTTGATGAACAATGTTGTGATACTTTCAGGTGTACAGCAAAGTAATTCAGTTATACATATACATCTATTCTTTTGCAAATTCTTTTTCCCATTTAGGTTGTTACATAATATTGAGCAGAGTTCCCTGTGCTATACAGTAGGTCCTTATTGGTTATCCATTTTTAAATATAGCAGTGTGGGGACTTCCCCGGTGGTCCAGTGGTAAAGAATCCGTCTTCCAATGCAGGGGACGCAGGTTCGATCCCTGGCTGGGGAACTAAGATCCCACATGCTGCAGGGCACCTAAGCCCTCGCGCCACAGCTACTGGGTTCTTGTGCCACAACTAGAGAGAAACCCGAGCACCGCAACAAAGATCCCGCGTGCCACAACTCAGACCTGATGCGGCCAAGAAAATAAATAAATATTTTTAAATAAATAAATAAATAAATAAATAAATAAATAAATAAATAAATATAGCAGTGTGTATATGTCAATCCCAAATCCCCTCACTATTCCTTCCCCCCACCCTCCCCCCTGGTAACCATAAGTTCCTTCTCTAAGTCTGTGAGTATGTTTCTCTTTTGTAAGTAAGTTCATTTGTATCATTTCTTTTTAGATTCCGCTTATAAGGGATATCATATGATATTTCTCTTTCTCTGTCTGAGTTACTTCATTCAGTATGACAATCTCTAGGTCCATTGCTGCAAATGGCATTATTTCATTCTTTTTAATGGCTGAGTAATTTTCCATTGTATATATGTGCCACATCTTCCTTTTTTAAACCAGCACTCTCCAATGGAAATAAAATGTTCATGGCACATGTAATTTAAAATTTTCTAGCAGCCACACTAAAAAAGTAAAAAGAAACAGGTTAAATTAATTTTAATGATGCATTTTATTTAACCCAATATATCCAAAATATTATCATTTCAGCATGCAATCACTATTAAAATGATTAACGAGCTATTTTATATTATTTTTTCTTTTGTACTAGGTCTTCAAAATTCGATGTGAATTTTACACTTACAGCACATCTCAGTTCGGTCTAGCTACATTTCAAATGCTCCATAGTGCCATGGGGGTAGTGGCTTGCATATTGGACAGCACCACTCTAGGGCATGGCCTTGTAGGCCAACTGGTCTTCTGTATGGATAAAGAAAGTACTTTGTGTTTTAAAACTGAACAGCGATAGCCACAAAGTGACAGCACGACCCCCCACTGAATAAAACCAACCAACCAACCAAAAACCTATTAAGAAAAGCCTGCTGGATTCTCAACAAATTTGAATTCATCATAATGGAGTCCAGAGGTAGGCCTTGGTGAGATAGCCAATTCTTCTCCACAGAAATTTTAGTACAGGTTTTGTGACTAAATTGTTCCCATCAGCTGAACTCTACATGGCATTCTCCAGGATGACAATGTCAGTATATTAATTTATCTCTGGTTGGAGGTTCTGGGAAGTTAGGTAGAGAAGGCCAGCTAGTGTTTTCTATACTCAGGCAGCCATATAAGTTCCTTGCATTCAGTGGCAGAAAACTAAGTCGAGTTTATTTTCTTGTCTGCCCTGCACTGAGACTCAACACAGATGGCTTGGTCTGTCGACCAGGGTCTGTATGCCTCAGTGCCTTGGCTGAGGGATGGCGCATTGCTGGAATCACTGGAGGAATGGAAATGGTGAGGGGATTTGGAATGAAAGACGTTTGCAGTAGCATGAAAAATGACTGTTGCCTTGCCATCCTTATTCTTCCCCATACCCAAATAAGCAAAGTGGGTACTTTGAACAAATTTTCAAAGCACTTGGGGAAAGAGGAGCATTACTAAGCAAGCTGTTACAGCACTAGTTCACCAGGCACCATTGTTCTTCCTCAGAAAACCTAGATAATACAAAATGATCAATTTGGTTTCTTGTACTGTTGCTGAGTAAGAATTTGATTTATAACAAGAAGTATACCACTCTTAAAGGTGACTTTTTGGTTTTGCTTTTCTGTCATAGAAGGAATTTTATAGAAAACTGGAAAATATAGAAAAACATAAGAAAAGGAATTTAAAACTCATTATATCACCATCCAGTAATATACCAATATGAGGTTAACAGTCATTATTTTCTTGAGTTTTTTTTCCTCTGCAAATGTGCATATATATAAGAATTGGTATTATAAGTAAATGTGTGCTCTTTTCACTTGATATAGCATAAACATTTTACCACGTGTTGTCATTCTTTATAAACTATACATTTGCAGAATATGCTATATGACAATGTATTCCATCTTTCCTTTGTTGTTAGACTTCGAAGTATTTTCTAGTACTACCTAAGTGACATGCATAAAAATTTTAATTTACCCAATTTAAATCTCAAACAGCTTGGTTTAAAAGTCACTCTTTGGCATTTATAGTAAAATAATAAGCTGTAAGGAGAAGCTGAAATTAAAAAAGGCTTTTATTTCATAACCCCTTGCCTTGTACCCGGGAACTTTTCTCTGAAGTTGAGTTGTGCTCTGTCTTGCATAAAGCAACTGCCAGTTGTGTGTAAATTAATGAGAACTACTTTTTTCTGGTCACGAACTTTTTAAGTTATTAAACACAACAATGGTGGACAGTGTATGTCCAGAGAAAACGCACCCTCTGTATTCTCAGTTGTGACACTTCTGCCTTAGACCCAGGAGGCATCTAGTTGGTGGTACTTGTTCTTACAATGGCAATTGGTTCCTAAGTGCAGTTTTTCTGGAGAAATTTTTTATGAAACTCCTGATAACACTGACTAAATGTCAAGAGACTTTTATTTATTGATTTTCCAGCTTTTTATTATAAAAAAAATCTTTTTTAAAGGGAAAATTCCAGAGACCTTCAAGATGGCGGAGGAGTGAGACATGGAGATAGCCTTCCTCCCCACAATTACATCAGAAATACATCTACATGTGGAACAACTCCTACAGAACACCTGCTGAACGCTGGCAGAAGACCTCAGACCTCCCAAAAGGCAAGAAACTCCCCCACGTACCTGGGTAGGGCAAAAGAAAAAACAGAGACAAAAGAATAGGGACGGGACCTGCACCAGTGGGAGGGAGCCGTGAAGGAGGAAAGGTTTCCACACAGTAGGAGCCCCTTCGCGGGCGGAAACTGCGGGTGGCGGAGCGGGGAGCTTCGGAGCCGCGGAGGAGAGCGCAGCCACAGGGGTGCGGGGGGCAAAGCGGAGAACACACGGCGCGCCTCAGGTTGGTGCAACGTCACGCTGGCCTCTGTGGCCTGCAGGCTTGCCCCGCATCCGTACCCCTCCCTCCCCGCGGCCTGAGTGAGCCAGAGCGCCTGAATCAGCGGCTTCTTTAACCCCGTCCTGTTGGGGCGGGGAACAGATGCCCTCAGGCGACCTACACGCAGAGGCAGGTCCACATCCAAAGCTGAAACCCAGGAGCTGTGCAAACAGAGAAGAGAAAGGGAAATCTCTCCCGGCAGCCTCAGGAGCAGCGGATTAAATCTCCACGATCAACTTGATGTACCCTGCATCTGGGGAATACCTGAAGAGACAACGAATCATCCCAAATTTAGGCAGTGGACTTTGGGAACAAAGATATATACATTTTTTTCCTTTTTCTCTTTTTGTGAGTGTGTATGTGCATGCTTCTCTGTGTGATTTTGTCTGTATAGCTTTGCTTTTACCATTTGTCATAGGGTTCTGTCTGTCTGGTTTTTTTTTTGTATAGTTTTTAGCACTTGTTATCATTGGTGGATTTGTTTCTTGGTTTGGTTGCTCTCTTCTTTCTTTTATTTTGTTATCTTTTTTAATTACTTAAATTTTTTTAATTTTTAATAATTATTTTTTATTTTAATAACTTTATGTTATTTTCTTTTACCCTTTCTTTCTTTTTTTCTTCTCCCTTTTCTTCTGAGCCATGTGGCTGTCAGGGTCTTGGAGCTCTGGCCGAGTGTCAGGCCTGTGCCTCTGAGGTAGGAGAGCCAAGTTCAGGACATTGGTCCACCACAGACCTCCCGGCTCCACATAATATTAACAGTGAAAGCTCTCCCAGAGATCTCCATGTCAACACTAAGACCCAGCTCCACTCAACGACCAGCAAGCTACAGTGCTGGACACCCTATGCCAAACAACTAGCAAGACAGGAACACAACCCCACCTATTAGCAGAGAGGCTGCCAAAAATCATAATAAGGTCACAGACACCCCAAAGCACACCACCGGACACAGTCCTGCCCACCAGAAAGACAAGATCCAGCCTCATCCTCCAGAACACAGGCACCAGTCCCCTCCACCAGGAAGCCTACACAACCCACTGACCCAACCTTAGCCACTGGAGGCAGACACCAAAAACAACAGGAACTACAAACCTGCGGCTTGCAAAAAGGAGACCCTACATGTTTCTCATGTAGAAGACAGAGAAACACACAGCAGATGAAGGAATAAGGTAAAAACCCAGCAGACCAAACAGATGAACAGGAAATAGGCAGTCTACCTGAAAAAGAATTCAGAGTAATGATAGTAAAGATGATCCAAAATCTTGGAAATAAAATGGAGAAAATACAAAAGACGTTTAACAAGGACCTAGAAGAACTAAAGAGGAAACAAACAATGATGAACAACACAATAAATGAAATTAAAAATTCTGTAGAAGGAATCAATAGCAGAATAACCGAGGCAGAAGAGCAGATAAGTTACCTGGAAGATGAAATAGTGGCAATAACTACTGCAGAGCAGAATAAAGAAAAAAGAATGAAAATAATTGAGCACACTCTTAGAGACCTCTGGGACAACATTTAATGCACCAACATTCAAATGATAGGGGTCCCAGAAGAAGAAGAGAAAAAGAAAGGGACTGAGAAAATATTTGAAGAGATTATAGTTGAAAACTTCCCTAATATGGGAAAGGAAATAGTTAATCAAGTCCAGGAAGCACAGAGAGTCCCATACAGGATAAATCCAAGGAGAAACATGCCAAGACACATGTTAATCAAACTATTAAAAATTAAATACAATGTAAAACTATTAAAAGCAGCAACGTAAAAGCAACAAATAACCTAAAAGGGAATCCCCATAAGGTTAACATCTGATCTTTCAGCAGAAACTCTGCAAGCCAGAAGGGAGTGGCAGGACATATTGAAAGTGATGAAAGGGAAGAAACTACAACCAAGATTACTCTACCCAGCAATGATCTCATTCAGATTTGACAGAGAAATTAAAACCGTTGCAGACAAGCAAAAGCTAAGAGAATTCAGCACCACAAAACCAGCCTTACAACAAATACTAAAGGAACTTCTCTAGGCAGGAAACACAAGAGAAGGAAAAGACCTACAATAACAAACCCAAAACAATTAAGAAAATGGTAATAAGAACATACATATTGATAATTACCTTAAGTGTAAATGGATTCAATGCTCCAACCAAAAGACACAGACTGGCTGAATAGATACAAAAACAAGACCTGTATATCTGTTGTCTACAAGAGACCCACTTCAGACCTGGGGACATATACAGATTGAAAGTGAGAGGATGGAAAAAGATATTCCATGCAAATGGAAATCAAAACAAAGCTGGAGCAGCAATTCTTGTATCAGACAAAATAGACTTTAAAATAAAGACTATTACAAGAGACAAAGGACACTACATAATGATCAAGGGATCAATCCAAGAAGAAGATATAACAATTGTAAATATTTATGTACCCAACATAGGAGCACCTCAATACATAAGGCAAATGCTAACAGCCATAAAAGGGGAAATCGACAGTAACACAATCATAGTAGGGGACTTTAACACCCCACTTTCACCAATGGACACATCATCCAAAATGAAAATAAATAAGGAAACACAAGTATTAAATGACACATTAAACAAGGTGGACTTGATATTTATAGGACATTCCATCCAAAAACAACAGAATACAGTTTCTTCTCAAGTGCTCATGGAACATTCTCCAGGATAGATCATATCTTGGGTCACAAATCAAGCCTTGGTAAATTTAAGAAAATTGAAATCATATCAAGTATCTTTTATGGCCACAACGCTATGAGACTATATATCAATTACAGGAAAAAAATCTGTAAAAAATATAACAACATGGAGGCTAAACAATACTTAATAACCAAGCAATCACTGAAGAAATCAAAGAGGAAATCAAAAAAATACCTAGAAACAAATGACAATGAAAACACGACAACCCAATACCTATGGGATGCAGCAAAAGCAGTTCTAAGAGGGAAGTTTATAGCAAAACAATCCTACCTCGAGAAACAAGAAACATCTCAAATAAACAACCTAACCTTACACCTAAAGCAATTAGAGAAAGAAGAACAAAAATACCCCAGAGTTAGCAGAAGGAAAGAAATCATAAAGGTCAGATCAGAAATAAATGAAAAAGAAATGAAGGAAGCAATAGCAAAGATCAATAAAACTAAAAGCTGGTTCTTTGAGAAGATAAACAAAATTGATAAACCATTAGCCAGACTCATTAAGAAAAAAATGGAGAAACTCAAATCAATAGAATTAGAAATGAAAAAGGAGAAGTAACAACTGACACTGCTGAAATACAAAGGATCATGAGAGATAACTACAAGCAACTCTATGCCAATAAAATGGACAACATGGAAGAAATGGACAAATTCTTAGAAATGCACAACTTTCTGAGACTGAACCAGGAAGAAATAGAAAATGTTAACAGACCAGTCACAAGCACTGAAATTGAAACTGTGATTAAAAATCTTCCAACAAGCAAAAGCCCTGGACCAGATGGCTTCACAGGCGAATTCCATCAAACACTTAGAGAAGAGCTCACACCTATCCTTCTCAAACTCTTCCAAAATATAGCAGAGGGAGGAACACTCCCAAACTCATTCTACGAGGCCACCATCACCCTGATGCCAAAACCAGGCAAAGATGTCACAAAGAAAGAAAACTACAGGCCAATATCACAGATGAACATAGATGCAAAAATCCTCAACAAAACACTAGAAAACAGAATCCAACAGCACATTTAAAGGATCATACACCATGATCAAGTGAGGTTTATCCCAGGAATGGAAGGATTCTTCAATATATGCAAATCAATCAATGTGATACACCATATTAACAAACTGAAGGATAAAAACCATATGATCATCTCAATAGATGCAGAAAAAGCTTTTGACAAAATTCAACCCTGGTTATGACAAAAACCCTCCAAAAAGTAGGCATAGAGGGAACTTAACTCAACATAATAAAGGCCATATATGACAAACCCACAGCCAATGTCATTTTCAAAGGTGAAAAACTGAAACCATCTCCACTAAGATCAGCAACAAGACAAGGTTGCCCACTCTCACTACTATTATCCAACATAGTTTTGGAAGTTTTAGCAACAACAATCAGAGAATAAAAAGAAATGAAAGGAATCCAAATCGGAAAAGAAGAAGTAAAGCTGTCACTGTTTGCAGATGACATGGTACTCTACATAGAGAATCCTAAAGATGCTACCAGAAAACCAGTAGAGCTAATCAATGAATTTGGTAAAGTAGCAGGATACAAAATTAATGCACAGGGCTTCCCTAGTGGCACAGTGGTTAAGAGACCCGCCTGCAAATGCAGGGGACACGGGTTCGTGCCCCGGTCAGGGAAGATCCCACATGCCGCGGAGCGGCTGGGCCCGTGAGCCATGGCCACTGAGCCTGCGTGTCCGGAGCCTGTGCTCTGCAACGGGAGAGGCCACAACAGTGAGAGGCCTACTTACCGCAAAAAAAAAAAATAATAATAATGCACAGAAATCTCTTGCATTCCTATACACTAATGAAGAAAAATCTGAAAGAGAAATGAAGGAAACACTCCCATTTACCACTGCAACAAAAAGAATAAAATACCTAGGAATAAACCTACTTAGGGAGACCAAAGACCTATATGCAGAAAACTATAAGGCACTGATGAAAGAAATTAAAGATGATACCAACAGATGGAGAGATATACCATGTTCTTGGATTGGAAGACTCAACATTGTGAAAATTTCTATGCTACCCAAAGCAATCTACAGATTCAATGGAATCCCTATCAAACTACCAATGGCATTTTTCACAGAACTAGAACAAAAAATGCCACAATTTGTATGGAAACACAGAAGACCCCGAATAGCCAGAGCAATCTTTGGAAAGAAAAACGGAACTGGAGGAATCAGGCTCCCAGAATTCACACTATACTACAGAGGTACAGTAATCAAGACAGTATGGTACTGGCACAAAAACAGAAAGATAGATCAGTGGAACAGGACAGAAAGCCCAGAGGTAAACCCACACACATATGGTCACCTTAGTTTTGATAAAGGAGGCAAGAATATACAATGGAGAAAAGACAGCCCCTTCAATAAGTGGTGCTGGGAAAACTGGGCAGCTATATGTAAAAGAATGAAATTAGAACACTCCCTGACACCATACACAAAAATAAACTCAAAATGGATTAAAGACCTAAATGTAAGGCCAGACACTATAAAACTCTTAGAGGAAAACATAGGCACAACACTCTATGACATAAATCACAGCAAGATCCTTTCTGACCCACCTCCTAGAGAAATGGAAATAAAAACAAAAATAAACAAATGGGACCTAATGAAACTTTAAAGCTTTTGCACAGCAAAGGAAGCCATAAACAAGATGAAAAGACAGCCCTCAGAATGGGAGAAAGTACGTGCAAATGAAGCAACTGGCAAAGGATTAATCTCCAAAATTTACAAGCAGCTCATGCAGCTCAATATCAAAAAACAAACAACCCGATCCAAAAATGGGCAGAAGACCTAAATAGAAATTTCTCCAAAGAAGATACACAGATAGCCAACAAACACATGAAAGAATGCTCAACATCACTAATCATTAGAGAAGTGCAAATCAAAACTACAATGAGGTATCACCTCACACCAGTCAATGGCCATCATTAAAAAATCTGCAACAATAAATGCTGGAGAGGGTGCGGAGAAAAGGGAACCCTCTTGCACTGTTGGTGGGAATGTAAATTGATATAGCCACTATGGAGAACAGTATGGAGGTTCCTCAAAAAACTAAAAATAGAACTACCATATGACCCAGAAATCCCACTACTGGGCATATACCCTGAGAAAAACATAATTCAAAAAGAGTCATGTACCACAACGTTCATTGCAGCTCTGTTTACAATAGCCAGGACATGGAAGCAACCTAAGTATCCATCAACAGATGAATGGATAAAGAAGATGTGGCACATATATACAATGGAATATTACTCAGCCATAAAAAGAAACAAAATTGAGTTATTTGTAGTGAGGTGGATGGGCCTAGAGTCTGTCATACAGAGTGAAGGAAGTCAGAGAGAGAAAAACAAATACCGTGTGCTAACACATATATATGGAATCTAAGAAAAAAGAAAATGATCATGAAGAACCTGGGGCAGGACAAGAATAAAGCTGCAGAGGTAGAGAATGGACTTGAGGACACGGGGTCGGGGGAAGGGTAAGCTGGGACGCAGTGAGACAGTGGCATGGAATAATATACACTACCAAATGTAAAATAGATAGCTAGTGGGAAGCAGCCACATGGCACAGGGAGATCAGCTCCGTCCTTTGTGACCACCTATTGGGGTCGGATAGGGAGTGGGTGAGGGAGACACAAGAGGGAGGAGGTATGGGGATGTATGTATATGTATAGCTGATTCACTTTGTTATAAAGGAGAAACTAACACACCATTGGGAAGCAATTATACTCCAATAAAGATGTTTTTTTAAAAAAGTAAAAATAAAAAGGGAAAATTCCAAATAGATACAAAGTAACCATTAATATAATGATACGTACCCATTATCCAGCTTCAACAATGATCAATATTCTGTCATTCTTGCTTCATCTATACTTTTATCCACTCCCCATACCTTCCACTTGATACCCTCCTGTAACTCACATCCCTATCATGGTATAGAACATTTCCATCTTCCAAGAAATTTTCTTTATGTCTCTTTCCATGCAGTCCTCCTGCCCATCCCCCTCTTCCAAGATGCAACCATTGTTCTAATACTTTTCACCTTAGATGTCTTTTGCCTATTTTAGAATTTCATGTAAATAAAATCATGCAGTATGTACCCTTTGTGAACAGTTTCATTCACTTAGTATTATGTCTGTGAGATTCATCCCTATTGTTGCAAGTATAGTAGTCTGTTCATTTTTATTGCCAAATAGTATTTTTTTGGTGGAAATACATCACAATTTGTTGATTCATTCTCCTGCTAACTGTTATTTGGTTCATTCCCACTTCAGAGATATGAGCATTCGTGTATAAGTCCTAGTGTGAACATATGTCTTCAATTCTCTTGGGTCACTACGTAGGAGTGGAATTGCTGGGTCACAGGGTAGGCACATTTTAACTCTATAAGAAACTGCCATCTCCTTTCCCATTCCTGCCAGCCGTGTATGACAGTTCCAGTCGTTCAATATCCTTACCAACATTTGCTGCTTTTCTTCTTAATTTTAGCCATTCTTGTGGTGTGTAGTGGTATCTCGTTGTGGACTTTTTTTGCATTTCCCTGATGACTAACAATGTCATTTTTTCCCATGGGCTTATTGTCCATTTGTGAAGTGTCTGTTCACGAAAGACTTATTTTTTTCAGACTAAGCTTATGTCCTAGGCACAGTTTCTTTGTGCCAGGGCACAGGAGGGAAGTATATTTCTCAAAGTAGGATGCATAGGAAAGCTCTGCAGGGTCACAGCTTACTTCTGTGCTTTGTTCTAGATTTCTCCTCCACTCGTAGCCCGTCTTCCAACTTTCTGGTATCACTCATTTCCTAGTACTGACATTCTGACTTCTCCCTTGGCTGGGATTGCAATTCCCTTTGTCTTTACTCTCTGTTTAGGGCAAGTTTCATTGTCAAGCTCTTTAGTGCTCTGTAGCTTTAACTCAGTACATTAGCATTTCAAAAGGTCCACTGAGAACTCCGGAGCACATTCTAATCCAGAGCCATGAGAATTAAAAATACCTCAAATAACTCTATTTTGAAACATTGGAATTGAGTTAAGAAGTAATATATTTCAGGATCGCCAAGTGACACCAACATTATTTATAGAAACTTAAGAGCGTTTGAAGAAAGGTTGTGATTTATATCTAAATCACAGTGCTTACCCTGCAAGCTAAATGATGCTCCTCAAACTCTGTGGTGAAGGATACATTTAAAAAAATTCCCAATCCATCATGGACGAATACTCTTATAAATACAGAATGTTGCAGCAATGTGAGCTTACTATAAAGGTTTCTATATGCGTACATACTTTCAATTTCTGCTCGCAGACAGTTAATAGTTTATGGACTGGAACTAGTCTTTGGGCCACTCTTTGAGCAGCCCTCATTCATAGCACAGACTCTGGAGTTAGGATGGTTATGTTTGAATCCTGATATCATCACTTGTCAGCTGGGTGGTCTTGAGGAAGCTTTTTATCTCAGTTTTCTCATTTGTAAAATGGAGATGATGATAGTGACAGCACCTACTGCATAAGTTTGTGAAGATTATATGAGTTAATATACAGAAAGCACCTACAACAGTGCCTGGCATATGGTAAGTGTTGGGTAAGGGTTAGCTATTATGATCACTGTCATTTCTGAAGTCCTGTATCAGCCAGGACATTTTCAGTTATGACTGACAGAAACCCAGCTCAAGTTAACTTAAATGAGAAAGGCATATGTTGGTATTTGTAACCGGGTGCTCATATGATATTATCTAAATCTGATACTATGCTTCTTTCTTCTGTGTTAGTTCTGCTCTCAGATGGGCTATTCCTGTGCGTGCCAAGATGGCCACCAGCTAGCTGCTCCTGGCTTACATCTTACTCTTAGCAATCCAATGGAAAAAGAGTCCCACCTTCCTACTTTCCCCAAGTTTAGATTATTACTTCCAATGAGCTGGCTTGGTTCATGTCAAGAGACTTTCAGCACAACAACAACTAAGAATTCAGGAGAAGTAATCCTCTGAAAAAAACTGCAGTACTCTTACCAGAATAAGAAAGAATGGATGTTCTTGTCAAATAATTGAGAAAATGAATTAGAATCTACTATATCTTTGGGATGGATAATCGTTTTATCCATGGTGGAGCTTTTAGAAAAATATAACCCATAAGAGGAAAATGCCATTTTTTCTCTGGGAGACGCTTACAGTATATGAGATAGAAGGTGTTAGACAGCGACCTAATAAAAACCATGATTTGGGTCTTCTAAAATATGGTCTTCTGAACAACAGGATGTAGTGTGTTGGAAATATTTAGTAAAAATGCTTTTATAAAATTAGCCAACATGAATCAGAAGAGCCTAAGCAGTCACCAGTAAGAAATGTAATTAGTCTTGTAGATAAGCTGAGTCCAATGGTCGCATATGGGGCACCTGCAATGTGAGGGGAAAGAAGACATCAGTGTTTTGCTCAGATCGTATGAGAAGGTGAGTGGGTGCTCATTGCATTGCATCATTTGTTGGTAAAGTCTGTGCTGAGAACTCTCTATTTTTTTTTTGTATGATGTGATGGAGGAAATGATGAGTTGTGAATGTTCTTCTCATTTGTGCTTTTAATGCTTGCCAGGTTATGAGAGGTTGGGAAGAAATTGGTTGGTTCAGGGTATAGAAACTTAGTTTATTTCTCTGTAGGCAGATAGCTAGGTCATGGAAACTTGTTGGAAAGATGGGATTTATTGAGTTGCTTTCTTAGATCAAGGGCTTTTGGGGATTAATGGGCTCTGAGAGACCCACTTTACTGGATCCCAGAGACTCACAAGATTGTACTTCCTTACTGACGAGAGAAGACATCTGAGCATATTCTACTTGAAACTGCAGAGGAAAACAACCCCAAGACTTTCTGATATGGTTAAGAAAGCGTAGGTATTCACACTCATACACCACAGGTAACTGGTTACGACACTCATTTTCCAATGCTGAACTGCTCTGAGCTCCCCAGAATCACAAAGTTTGAAGAACTACATGGCTATTTAATAGTGATAAAACCCCATTTTCAGACCAGCGTCATAAATTTTTAACCCATGTGAATTCTACTTTAAACTTCTGCAGGTGTTTATTGAAGTATAAAGCTCAGGGTATATCTGAATAATCAAGCATCCCTTTAGGATATCTTAATTAAAAGAGGAAATGCTTGAGTTGAATTCCAATTCTGTCCACCATAAGAAAAATATCTCTGGAATTTTGGAAATGAGTATGTGAATTTTAAATGATCTGGAAATGTAACCGAACTTTAGGAAATGCTTCCATCAGCCTGGTTTCATGATGCAAACTGGAAGTAATGAAATTGAACCAGCACCACACCAGTAGCATCAGAAACATGATATAGGAATTGAGTTGGTCCCACACTGAAAATACTGAGTGATTTTCCAGACTGTTTAAGACCCCTTGCTATTCAAAATGCGGTCCATGGAATAGCATTATAGGCATAATCTAGGAACTCGTTAACAATGTGGACTCTCAGCCTGCCCTCCTTTCCTCTAGACCTACTGATTTAGAATCTGCACTTTAACAAGATTCCCAAATAATTCCAATGCACATTAAAGTTTGAGAAGCACTGGTATATTTTTTTCCCTCCATCAGACGCCTGGGATGATGATTAAAACTAGATTTCTGTGTCCTACCCTGGGCTTTCTGAATTAGAGTCTCTAATTCAGAGGACTGGGATTCTGAGTTCTTCATAAATCCCCTGGGGATTCTGCTGAATGTTCTGATTTGAGAATTTCTGGTTAGTCTCTTAAATGCAGATTTGATTGAAATTCATTAATATTAGCATAAGACGCCTATGTGCTTCTATTTAGGCAAAGTTGATGGAACTGCTTTAGGAGCTGCTTTCAGAGTACTGATATTGCCAAGGTTAAATATTTTTGATTAGTTAACAAGTAATATTTTACTACTGTTATCAATAAAAGCTCATGTGTTTCCCTTCTGTTCCTCTACACACACATTCATGGACTTCTGACTCTGGTCACTAATGAAGAAAAAATTGAGATGTTTTGGTCATCATGGGACTTCTTCGATCATAGCTATTTGGATTCATACTTATCTTTGTTTCCATATTCTAAGGTAGGTACACACAGTTTATTACAAGTTATTATACAAATTATTATAAGTAACTTGAGGAACAAACTATTAGAGATGCTTAAGTACTGATTCTGTAGGCTGAAAGCATGGAGAAAACAGATTGCTCCTGATGAGTGTGGAAAACAAGGAACTGAGTTTGATGTTGGGGAGGACATTTCAGACAGAGAAACCCTGAGTAGAGACTCAGAAGAAGATAAGCATGTTGGATAGTTGTGGAATAGGGAGCAGTCCAGTGTGGTGGTTATATAAATAATGAATGGACTTCATTATTTGGGCAGTTAGGAACTGGAGGTTTTAGGGAGTGATATGACCAGACCTCTGTCTTTAGAAGATTTATCTGGCAAAAAAGACTTTGGAAAGATGGGAGCTGGGAGGAAATGGAGGAAGGAAGACACTGGGAGATTATTGAAGCATGGCAGAGAGAATGGAAAAGAGGGAGCAGATTAAATGTCTACCAAGGATTTGAACTATGATGGTAGTAGTAGGAATAAAAAGAAGGGACGAGAATGTGAGAAATCTTGTGGAGAATCTGTAGTGTTTAGCAATCTCTTAAATCTTAAGGCATAAGGATTGTGAGATGACACAAATAAACTCTAGATGAATGGGAAAATAGTGATACCCTTAACAGAAATGGAAAAATCAGGGGAAAGACTGTATTAGTTTGAGGTAGTATTGCTGCTTAGAAAATGGTAGGTGGAAATGTTCAGTTGCCAGACGGAAATGTGAGTCTAGAGACAAGAAGTTATCTACCCAAAATATGATAACTGAAGCAACAGCAGGGGAGGAAATCATCAAAGGAGGGTGTGTCAGGAGAAATAGAAATGGAGCAATGATAAGAGTCAGAGGCCATCCACATTTAGGGGTGAGAGGAGGAGAAAGAATCTTCAAGAAAGTTAGAGAAAAACCAGAAAGGTTGGAACAGAATGAGGCACTGCTGCATTTTGAAAGTCAGAGGGAGCTTTTCCACATGAGGCAGGTGGGCAACAGTATTAAATAGTACCACAGAATTGAGAAGGATCAGGCATGAGATAAAACAGTCAGAGAGAAAAGACAATTATGTGGCTCCAGGTGACCATGGAGGGAAATAGTTTTAGGAGAACAGTGATGACTGAAGTCAGGTCACAGGGACTTAAAACAACGAGTACTTCAGTTGGAAAGGCAGGGAGTGAAGACACTTCTCTCAGGGAGCTGGTGGTGAAGGAAGTGGGACACGGAGGAAAGGAAAAGGAGATAGGACTACAAAATTGCTACATTCAAAAAATTGAATAACTAGAGTTTATTAGAAGACAGAGCAGATGGACCCAACAGTGGGGGAGAAGATGATATAATCATACTTAGGGTAATTTTTGGTACCCAGGGTTCAGGAGGCTAGGACGAGGTGGGAAAGGATGAAATCAACCGGACTGACCACTGTTCCTCCTTCAGAGACAGGCTGGTCTCAGAGAAAGTCTCTCTGCTCTCAAGGATTCCAACCTAGTAAAAAGAAAAAGATCAAAGGTGCACCAAATAACAATGCCGCAGAATGGTTTTACTACACACCACACAGACACTCCTCTAACCCGTGTTCCTAGAGATTCTTTTTCTCCCTTGGCATCCAAAGCCATGAGTAACATAAACAGATTCATTCTCTTCTGAGCCACACATGCTTCTTTTTTTTTCAGGTTTCATCAAAGTCAGAAGCTCATCTCTATCTCTGGACCTCTAGTGGGCTCCTATATTTTTTCCCAGTGTTTTGGTAGCTTGTATGATAATAGAGACCTAAGCTCGTAGTGGGAAGTGGTGGATTGAATCCTATTTATGAAAACTGGTACTTATCTCGGGAAAAGTTAACCAATTTCCTTGAGCCCCAGTTCTGTTCCTCTGTAAAACTGAGTGATAACTACTTCAAAAGGTGGTCGTGAGCATTTAATGAAAAGGTGTATATATATATATATATATATAGAGAGAGAGAGAGAGAGAGAGAGAGAGAGAGAGAGAGAGAGGGAGAGAGAGAGAGAGGGAGAGTACCTGGCAATACACTCATGCCAGTAGGCACTCTATAAATGCTCTTTGAGTTCCAAGAAATTCAGTGAGTTCCAAGACGGCAGAGTCTGTGTCTCGCCCCCGTGCTTGTGGTAAGGGGGGCAGACATCTTCCTTGAAGACATCTTCTTTGAAGATATGTTTCTTGAAGATATCCTATCATGTTAGTCTCTCGCTGGATCGCTTTCATCTTCAACAACTGTTGCCTCTCCTGTGTCCCTTCCCGTTTTGGTTTCATTCTCTCTCTGTGTTTCATTGTTCTCAGGATGCCCATTTTGAAATTGTCACTAACTCCCTGTTCATGATGAATTTGTTGACCTTTCAAGGACTGTTTTAATTTTAGCAGAGGATGGTGGGAAGAGGGTAGTGCTTAACACTAGGGACCAAAATGCTCATGGTAGGCAGAATTTTCACATCAGTCTCGCACATAAAAGTTCTGCCAAACCTGCAATGTGGTCCACAGACATGCATCTTCAGCGTCACCCAGGAGCTTGCAAGAAATGCAGATTCTCAGGTCTCGTCCCAAACCTTCAAATCAGAATCCAAGATAATTGGGTGATTTACATGCACATTAAAGTCTGAGAGG